>NW_024412377.1:63498815-63500131 GCF_014898765.1 Herpailurus yagouaroundi
GCTGTTACTTTGCCTCCCCAGGTAAACTTAATACTAACAGTCGCTGTTTAAGATTATCTGTCGTCCTCAAAGCAGTTTTATAGATAAGGAGACTGAGGTTCAGAGGGGACCCATGACTGGCTCGTGGTCACACAGGGAGGGAGCGATGGAGCTGGGGCTAGCTCCTAGCACCTAGCTCCTCCGAAAGGTGAGGGAGGGTCTCCTCTGACACTTTTCCTCTAGGAAAATGCACGATGTTCCCCGCCCGCCCTGTCTTCCAGGTAGACAGGTCCCCCGGCTCCCCCTTCCGGCATGCTGCATGGAACGTGTCCGAGGAGGACAGGCGTCTGGCCTCCACCTCTGCCCTAGGCTCACCCGTCTCACTGGGTCTGACAAGCCATGACTGAGAGCTGCGTGCCCCCCCCCCCCCCGCCGTACCCCCGCGGCCTGTGAAGGAGGGACTGGAGTGCCCTTTCCCCCATTTTACTGAGGACGACAGTGGAGGCTCCGAGGGTGAGGAGGGATTTGCCCAAGGTCGCCCAGCTACTGAGGGGTCCACGTGGTGGACGAACCCAGGCGGCCTTCACTCCAGAGCTCGGAGGGCGGCTGCAGACCCTCAAATGCCGAGGGCCTCTCTCCACTTCCTTTCCTGCGCCTGTCCTATCCTCCCCGGCAGGTGAGCCTGCTTCTGACCCCCTTCCCCTCAGATCCCCCGCCTCCTCTCTCGTACGCCCCTGCTGTGTCTGTGCCCGCATCTCCCATCTCTCTCTCCCCTGTCGCCGGGTCTCTTGGAGCCCTGCTGGCCAGGTCGAGTCCGTGCCTTGGGCTGGGCTCCGGGGACCTGCCGTAGCAGACAAGCCTTTGTTCTGGCTCTGCCACCCTCGGGGCTGTGGGGCCACGGGGGCCAGGTTGCTTCACACCCCAGGCTTCATCTGTAAAATGGGGGCAATGATGGCTGCTCTGTGTCCTGGGGTGTTTCGTGGTTGAACGAATCCCCGACAGCTCCTGCTGCTATGCCACCACTACGAGGGGTGATAGCAGCATTTAATGAGCACTTACTATGTTCCCCTGCGCGGTGCTCCCAGAAAACTTCTCTTTCAATAAATGATGCAGAGTCTGGCTAAGTGATGGGGGGGGGGGGGCTAGTTTCTGAGCTTCCTGTTCTCTGCTGTTTCCTCTTCCTCTTCCCCTTCCTCTCCTTCTCCCTCTGCCCCCTTCTCTCCTCTCCCTCTCCCCCCTCCTTTCCTTCTCCCTCCTCCTCTCCTTCTCCCTCCTCCTCTCCCTCTCCCCCTCCTCTCCTTCTCCCTCTCCCCCTCCTCTCCTTCTCCCTCTCCCCC
>NW_024412377.1:63505131-63508342 GCF_014898765.1 Herpailurus yagouaroundi
GCCATTGCCATATCAGGGCCCTCAAAAACCGTCCCCAAGGCAATGGCCAGGAACTGCACACCTCCTGTTTCTGGTTTTTACAACTCTGGGCAGATTTGCAGAAGGTCTGCTCCTGTCTCCCTGGGCCAGTCTGCCCTGGGTCTGATCCCACTAAGGACACCCCCACTCGCCAGGGGACGAACGCTGCAGGGACTGGTCAAATTCCAGGGCCCTTGTTGGGCCACGGGGCTCACGTGGAGATACCGGTCCACGCTCAGGTGCAGTGCTCTCGTTTATCACCTTTCTCTGCCCGTCTCCTGAGATTAGAGTGACACAGAGCTGGCTCTGCACCCTGAGGGCAGGCTGGGCATCTTCCTCTTCTTTCTTTCCTGAGTGGGAGGCAAATAAGGAGAGGAAGACCTTGTTCTACTGCCTCTGGAAGAGTCCTCTCCATTTCTCTTGTCCCTCCCTCCTCATGGTCACCCAGCATGGGGCTTTCTCTGGCCTGACATGTCCTGGGCTCCAGCACTGGGGGCCCACGTGCTCTCTTGCTGCACACCCTCTCTCTCTTCTGCCCCAGGTGGGAAAGGGGACACCTTGCACCTTACCGGCCTGACACGTTCCAGGAGGAGGGTTTAGACCGAGGGAAACAGGCAGAACTGGCCTTTTTTTTTTTTTTTTTTTAATTTTTTAAAAGTTTATTTTGAGAGGGAGAGGAAGAAAGGGCACGTGCGAGCAGGGGAAGGGGCAGAGAGAGGGAGTTCCAAGCAGGCCCCACATGAGCACGAAGTCCAATTTGGGGCTCAGACCCACAAACCATAAGACCACGACCTGAGCCGAACTCGAGAGTCAGACGCTCGACTGGCTGAGCCACCCAGGTGCCCCACAGCTGGCCTTCTTAAAGCTGATTTCGGTTCAAGGTCATGTCCACCCAGAACTGGCTTGGGCAAACAGCCCCCCGAGTGGTCCGGCCTGTCTCCCTAGAGTCCTGTGTGAGGGTTGGGGCCACAGGCTTTGCTGATAGTAAAGGACCACTTTACCGATGTCAGCTGTGCAGATGTCGTCTTGCAGGGAGGCGGGAGGCCGGGCCAAGGCAGGAGAGAGGTGGGCCTGGGTCTCCAGGTCTGATGGCAGTGGTTTACAACTTCCATCCACAGGGTGTTCCCGGCATAGGCTTAACGAGGGGAAGAGGAATGACGTATTACGGTTCTCCTCCTATGGGGGTTTTGTCCAATAATGTTCACTTTGTTTCCATCCACCCCTGCCCAAGCCGCTGTGGGGAGATTTGTGCTTGGAATGAACTTAGTAAGATTTATGGACTTTATTAGTAACTTTGGACTGTAAATAAGTTTCTGTTGGTCTCTACCGCTCGTGCACGTGGCTGCAAAGACTTTCCCCCAACCTGCTGGGTATGCTTGAGGGGGCCTTGCTGGGGGAATGAAGAATGAGTCCTGGGCAGCCATCAGGAAGACAGGCGGCCTGCGACCCGAGTGGCTGACACGGAGCCATAGCAAGAGACGTGAAAGGCGGATGGGCGGTGGGATGGACACAATAAAATAACGTGAACAGAGAGAACGCAGAGGGCTAGCTTGACCCCCAAAACCTGCTCTCTCACTGCTCTACGGCACTCTCCAGGAGGTGACTCTGCCATCTCCTCTTGTAGCCAAGCCCGAAGACAGCCAAGTCACCTGCCCTGCCTGGCAGGGGCTGTCACATGGTGATGATTCACTACGTTAGCCATTTCTTCATTGTCACCACCCTTGGCTGGTTCCGATTCAGGAAGGACTTGTCTGTTCATACCATGTGACCTTTCAGCAGGGCTCAGGTCAGGGGTTTACAAACGGTTACTGAGCCACTAGGTAAGCGTCCGTGGAGATGGGCACAGGGGGCGGTAGACCAGTATGGGGTGTCCGAGCCTGAACAGGTGGGAGGCCATCTGTCTGGGAGCGGGGTGTTGGCTATGACAGGAGGAGGTTCTATGTAGAGGGGACTGTTCCAGTGCAAATGTGTTGAGGTTAGTGGGAGAGGCTAGAGAAAGAATGATGCTTAAGGGAAGGAGAGAAACTCGAACGAACCCCTAGAGGGTCTGGGAGTAGTGGCACATCCAGAGTTGACTTTTCTTTTTTTAATTATTTTTTTCAATGCTTATTTGTTTTTGAGAGAGAGAGAGAGACAGAGCGTGAGCGGGGGAGGGGCAGAGAGAGAGGGAGACACAGAATCGGAAGCAGACTCCAGGCTCTGAGCTGTCAGCACAGAGCCCGACGTGGGGCTCGAACCCATGAACCATGAGATCATGACCTGAGCCGAAGTGGGACACTTAACCGAGCCAGCCAGGCACCCCCAGATTTGACTTTTAAATACCAGACAAAGGAATCAGGCTTCTTGGAGAAACGGCAGATTCCAGGGCAGGAGCAGGAAAAGCACGAGATAAGCCTCGACCACCTCCTTGTGTCAGACAGTAAGCAGGTGGCCAAGGACAGATGGAGGGATGTGACACGGATGCAAAAGCTGGCCTGAAACGCTGCCCAGCAGCCAAATCTGGGACAATCCGACACCGAAAGAGGTAATGACGGCACCAGATTGTACAAAACGTTGAGTGAAACAGGAATCCATGGGTCCATACAGACAGAAATAAACATGTGGACCAATAAATAGGGACAGGAGAAAGCAGAATTGAAAGCTAATCCTAAGCAGTCGTCAGACAAACCCACCTGAAGAGATATTCTACCAAAGATCTGGCTTGTAGTCTTAATTTTTTTTTTTTTTTTTTACATTTTTATTTATTTTTGAGAGGCAGAGAGAGACAGAGTGTGAGTGGGGGAGGGCCACAGAGAGAGGGAGACACAGAATCCGAAGCAGGCGCCAGGGTCTGAGCTGTCAGCACAGAGCCCGACGCGGGGCTCAAACCCACGAACCGTGAGATCACTACCTGAGCCGAAGTTGGACACCCAACCAACTGAGCCGCTCAGGCGCCCTCTGGCCTGTAGTCTTAAAGAGAGACTCCTGCTGATTGGAGGAGACAAAAGAGATGTGGCAACTAAGTGCAATGTGTGATTCTGAACTGTGTCCTTTCACTGTGCAGCGTGGAGCTGGGACAACTGGCAAAACCCGACAAAGATGGAGAGATGAGATGGTCGCACTGGGTGAACCAGGCCAGTCACGGAGGACAAGCACGGTATGGCTCCACTTATACGAGGTTGTGGGGGTGGGGTGGGGGCCTGGAACTTCCTGT
>NW_024412377.1:63508442-63537934 GCF_014898765.1 Herpailurus yagouaroundi
CCCCCCCCCCCCCCCCCCCCCCCCCCCCCCCCCCCCTCCCCCCACGCGGGCGCGCGGCCCCCCCCCGGGGGGGGCCGGGGCCGGCGCCGGAGTCCGGGGAGGAATGTGGAGTTGGTGGGGACAGAGTTTCAGCTTGGGAAGATGCACAATTTCTGGAGATGGATGGCGGTGGTGGTTGTGGAACAATGTGAATGAACCTGATCTTACTGAACGGGACACTTAAAGATGGTTCAGATGGTAAATTTTATGTCATGTGTATTTTCCTGCAACACAAATGGGGAAAGCAGCTGGGTTTTGGAAGTGAACAGAGCAGGGTTGGACTCTCACCTCTGACACTGGTCGCTGGATGACCTCGGGTGACCTCGGGGGTGGCTGTTAGTGGCCTGCATGTGGCAAGCGCTCAGAACAGGCTACCTCCTCTTAACTGGTCATTGCGTGTCTTTGACTCTAACCGCAAGGTGGCTGGTTGGATTTTGCCCATCGCCTCCACCCCCAGGCCCATACGTACAACCTGCCGGCCACTCGGAGCTCCTAAGCCTGCCACCAGTCTTCTCTCCAGGAACCTCTCCTGGGGACAGTTAGAGGGGCGGAGCGTGTCCCAGCCAAAGACACAGGTAGGACCTTACGTGCTTGTGTATGCACCTGCCGTCTCTGGAGGGGAAGTATGGACCTGGGAGGGACACGGGTGGGGAGCTTCTCCCTGTGAAACCCGTTCATGCCCCTGGAATGTCTTCCCACAGGCTGCGTCTATGTAAATCACATAAATAAATACACAAGTCCGTCATTACCGAAGAGGGGCCCCGTTCCCTCCTCCCTTTCCCTCGTCCCTCTCCTCAAGGCACTGCCGTCTTACATTAGCCCCTAGCTCTCCAGCCAAAACTGCTGCGGCCCTTGTTGAGGAATTCGGTGGATGTCTCCCTCTTTCTCCCTCTTCCTGTCAGCTCCGTGGCACTTTGAAACACCACTTTCCTCGGCTTCCGGAAAACCAGCGAAATCTATTCACGATGGGGAAGGGCCGTGCCTTTGCAGCCACCGTTGGAACTCCTATGGCAAAGGGCACTGCCTGGCATGCTTGTACGTGCTCAAAAAAAAAAAAAAAAATTTTTTTTTTTTTTTGAATGAACACACCGTTAAACCAACAAAATAAAAAATATATAACAACGAGCCTCAGTGCAAAAGTAAGCTCAGGCCTAATGGCACTGACACACTCCCCAAATCATGCAGGTGTGCAAATGGCCAGAAATAAAGGCAAAGGCCATCAGTTTTTAAATAAAGTAGTCCTGGGTGCGGGATTATGTTATTGTTTTGCAGAACGTTACCAACAGAGAAACCAGGTACGTGTCGATGTTCATGCAGGCTCTCTTCAGTATTGTCGCAACTCCGTGGGAACGAAACGAAATTATTCCAACATAAAGAGCTTAATTTAGGTAATGTAGTAAGGGCAAACCTGATCTGTCCGATGAAGACAAATCTGTCGATTTGTGCATCATCAATGAACAGAATGCATCAGATGTTACTGGCAGTTTGGTCAGGGCAGGGGTGCCTGGGTGACTCAGTCAGCTGAGCGTCCAGCTTTGGATTTTGGCTCAGATCATGATCTCGCGGTTTGTGGCTCGGAGCCTGCTTGGGATTCTGTCGCTCCCTTTCTCTCTGCCCCTCCCCTGCCTGCTTGCTCTCTCTTCCCTTCAAAATGAATAAATGAATTTAAAAAAAGGACAGAAGGCTGCAGGGGCAGATCATGTACCTAAAAGGGGAGAGATGGGAAAGGGGATTTTTAACGGCATCATGTGGTCGATGTTGCCTGTGTTTGGCAAGGTCTTACGAGAAGATGCGATCAGCCAAAAAACTTTCCAGCTTGTGAACAGACATTAGAAGTAAGAAGGACGGTCCAGGTATTTGAGGATTTGCAACGTTAGGTAAGCAAACTGATTCGGGGCCCTAAATGGCAAGAAGCAAATGTCGAGAACCCTTGTGTGACAAAGGCCTCCGTGCAGTGATCAGATGAAAAATGTGCTGCCGAGGCAAACTTTTCAGGTGGACACAACGGCTCAGGGAAAAAAGCGTTAAGGCTTTGGCTTTTGCACATAAGTCCCATAGCGTCAAAGTTCCAATCAAGAGAGAGGTATGAGGGTGAGGGAGCAAAGGAATAACAACGGACTTACGAGCCGAGTCTCACAAAAAAGTTGTGAATGGGGCTTCTGGCCCATGTCGCTGGTTGGAATCCGTTAGGTAAAACTCCTGCTGCGTTTATAAGATAGCCAATTCTGACCCAAACCCCCACGATCCCGAGGCTCCAAAAGTCTCAGCTCAGAACCGAAAACGACCTTGGGGCTCTAGTCTCCTAGGGCAGGATGGGGATTAAGAAAGCTGGGCAGCCTCTCAATTCAGATTCCCCAGTGTGGTGTTTGGGTGTGGCCAGAGGGGGCGATGGCAACGGCAGAATCTCACAGAGGGTGGCGCTAGAGGCCGCAGAGAACGGCAGGGCGGAGTGGGACCTACGAGGGACACCTGCCATGCCGCGTTTAAGTGGCCTTACAGCAGAACTGCTTCCCCTTTCCGGTTACTTCTCTGTTAAGGATTAGGTGGGGGTGTTAAGCAGATGACTTTTCTCTTTAGTTATGAGGTCTAATAGAGGAGGAGGTGCCTAACCACTCAGGTGGAGACATCCTGGGCCTTGAGCTGGATGTGGCTGGCCACTAGATGATACTTAGGGTCATCTCCCGTGGAACAGGATTAGTATCTCTGCGGGAAGAAGACACCATATTCACTGGTCGAGAGGGCACACGGAGGTAGCCTTCTAGGAACCCCCTCCCCCCCCCATTTGATTCTCCTCTCCTTCCGGGCACATGAGTGGTTTGTACCTCTCGGCGCCCCTGCAATTAGGTATGGCCACGTGCCTAGCTGTGGCCAGCGGGCTCTGAGTGAAAGGGAAGCGTATCGCCTGCAGGCCAAATTATTCATCCTTCATGCGAGACCCTCTGTTGTTCTCTTCCTTTCTTGTGCTCTTAAGGAAGAGGTCTAGGGTTAAGTCGATGGGCTAAAAGCTTGGAGCAGCCAGGATGCGAAAATTCACCTTGACCTTGCCCTGGAGGGTTGCCCGGACCACAGCCATTTTGTGTCAGTGAGAAATTTGTTGTGTTAGGCCTAATGAGTTTTTGCTGTCTCTTTGTTCAGCTACTGTAGCGGCAACAGGATCTGTCATCACTAATGCTGCCCCAGAGCCCAAATGGTAGAGTCGGGATTCAAATGTTGAGCCTTGCACCACCCGCACGTTATAGGAGTTCATAGGATTGTGGTGGGGATGGCCATCGTTAAGGCTTCGGCGGGTCTGAGTCTGACAAACTTCTCCCACGTGCCCACAGAATCACGTCTGTAGAGACTGAATGCTGCTCCCTTACGAGTGCTGGAGAAACTTGGCCACATTCAGCCATCCCTGTCATATCCAATCTATTGCTCCTGTAGAGAGGGGTGGAAAGGATTTTCTCTCTTCTCTTCCGGCACTTAGCTGAGACCCCTGTAATAGATTAACAAGAGAAAAACAAGTTTCTTAACATGTACACCTCATGTATCCATGGGGACACCCAGGGAAGAATAATCCCCTGAGGTGGCTTAGAATTCAGAATTAAATACCAGCTCAAGTGGGAAAGAAGAGGGAGAGGGGGGAAGTAAGCCTCTAAGGGGAGAGTAAATGATTTCTGGGAAAGAGAACGGACCTTTAGAGCAGATGGGAGGTGTGACAGTTTGTGATGAAGTTTGTCAGGGTGTGGGGTTGACTTTTAGTCTCTTCTCTCGTGGTAAGAGTCAGTCCTCCCTGGTGGATAAATTCCCGGGAGGGGATCTGTGTGGCAACTGTTGTTTCTTTTGGGGGTATCGGTCTTTAGACAGATAATGGGAGTTCAGTGACAGCCTCTCCCTGTATTTGCTGTTTTCCAAGTGCCCCTGCAGCACCAAGCAATCCATATATCAAAAAGCAGCAGACTTGGGGGTAGCATGTCCTGCGTGGCATATTCTGCTACCCTCTGATCTCTCGTTTACAAAGTCTTAAGTTTCATACATTGATTAGGCCACACCGACAAGCCCTCTTCTGTTTTCGGCCCCGGAGAAACGGCTACTCAGGGTGAGTCTGAGGGGCTTCCGGGAATACCGTGTGCTGGTTTTACCCTGAGCCCACATCTGTGTGCAGTGTTCTGTGACCTTCGCTCGTCCTTGGATGGTTCAATCTGGACACCCTGAGGGAGATGTTAGAGGGGGGGACTTCAGGCTCCATTCCAAGCCAGAGAATTCTAGAACTGCCCTCAGGTAGCTGAAAACTTAGTCTCCATGAAAATCGGTCTAGAAGATCTGGCCCTCTAGCTGGAGATGTTTTGAATCATCTTACAGGACGATGATACTCTAGGGCAAGTATCTCCAATATCCTCAGGGGCCAGCAGGGTGCTGCAGATGAGAGAACCAGCCAGTGACATCCGCATGTCCCACACGTTGTCTCAAGTGGAGAGTTGCTACAGAGTTCTGGCAGATTGTTAGCCCGTGGGAATAGAAATGTGTTGTCACATCTTGACATTTTTCATTAGGATCCAGAAATGGAGCTCTATCTGGAAACCTCCCCATTTAAAAATGTTGGTAATTAATTAAAAACAACACAATAGACAATAGTCACAACTCCATGGCCTATAGAACATGGTTAGAGGGCGTTCGGTCGTTCAGCAAACCCTGCCCTGTGATGGACATTTGAGCGAGGGGAACAGACTGGCTAGAGCTATAAGGGTACGTGTTGAGAGGTACCAAGCGGTCAAGTTGACTTGATTTTGGCCCTGTATTTGGAATGAAGGGTGGACCCCAAAGGACTGACAAGTTTGAACTTAGGTAATAAGGAGGCAGACTAGCAAGGGGGTGGTGAGGAGGGAAACGTGAGCTTTGAATTCAGAGACTTGGGTTCAAGCCTTGCTCCCCCACTTAGCAGGTGTACGAGTAAGTTGCTTCACCTGAGTCTAGGTTTCCTATCCCTGAAATGGAGAATAAATCCTAACAGGGTCATGAGAATTAAACTACATTTATACATAAGAAAATGTCTGCCACCTGGTAGGGGCCTAGTTTGTCCACTTCCTTTCAAAGGCTTGAGAGAGAGGAAGAGATTTGATAACAGCAGTGTTTCTGGAAGGATGGCCACATGGTTGTGTGGGCACTGGAGACAGAACGACCGGCTAGGTGTCAGGCAGTGTGACCAATTTGAGAGGACAGGTAATCACATCCATGTGGCCTTGGAGCCAAGCCCATCCCTGGTGACAAGACCGTAAAAGTTGACCTCCTGGCTCCTCCACGGGTAAGGTGATAGACAGGGTGCAGTACATAATGCCAAGGAAAGCTTGGCTGCACCACCTGTCCTGTCTGCTTCCCACCCTATCCTCGGCATCCTTAGGGCAGCTGAGAGAGGCAGGGCCCGGCCCCATCAGTGCTGATCCAGGGCCTCGGGCACAGGCAGGCCTTGACCTCTGCTGGGTCCCACAGGCAACTCTCCTCTATCTTTCATAGCCGGGGAGTCTTCTGCAGAGTTCTCAACAGTGTTCTGAGCTGCTTAGCAAACTCATCTTCAGAAGACACTTGTTTTGAAAGCTTAGGTTTACGTTTCCAAGTCAAAATGCCCCAAAGCACGGTCCTTGCGAAGAACTAACAGAATTAAAAAAAAAAAAAAAAAAAAAAATCAATATGAGACTCGCCCCTCAGGAGCCGTTAGAAGAGACAGGTTTACCCACTAATTAGAACTAAACCGTCATTGCCAGTCAACATCACCAGCTTTCCAAAAGTTTCTTCAGGTGAAAATGATTTTTCCTGTGCATCAGAATCACCTGGAGGGCTTGTGGGCCCCCCTCCCCGCCCCTCCCCAAGTCTGTGAATCAGGTCTGGGGTGGGGACTGCATTTCTAACACTTTCTGGGGTGATGCTGAGGCTCCTGGTCAGGGACGCTGTGTTCAGCGCCACTTCTGTGACGGATCTGCTTGTATGTATTTAGTTCACAGAGCTGGCGAGTGATCCAGAGTGCATGGGATCCTATTTCCCTCATGAGTAAACAGAAGCTAAGGTTAAGTGGCAGAAATAGGGTCAAACAATGCCTACAAATCTAAAAGCCACAAACTTCACTGCAAGCCAAGAAATGGAAAAGGTGGAGGCGGTTCATTTTTAACAGGGAACCAGCTAAAGGCTTTAAAGTTTACTAGATGGACACTAACCAGTGATAGAACCACGACTCTCTTAAGTTTTCTTGGATATTATCCAAGGCTTGCAGTACCAAGTGTTTGCCAAGGGCCAGCAGCACGAGCATCACCTAGAATGTGAGAAACAGGCACAGGCCCCACCCCAGAACTTCTGGGTCAGAATATGCGATCTTTCCAAGATCCCCGGATGCTGCTGCTGCAAACTCAGGTTAGAGGAACATGGACAGAACGTTCTGCCCTCACCTAACGACAGGCCTCAGTAATGGTCCAGGGGAGGAGAGGGACTGTCTGCCCAAATCTAGTGTTACCTACTAGCTTCAGGGGGTGGGCAGCTCTAAGTTACGTTCACCAATCTTCCCCCCACCCTCCACCACCAGACTAATCATGTGTGGGCATGGGCACAGCATGCAACGGAGGACAAAGGTTGTCCTTCACAGGCCTGGAGGCTACCATTCAGTTGAGGCTTCGGAGTAAGAGTATCAAATGATTTTATTACAAAACTTAAGCCATTCATTGATCATTCAACTTTTCTAAAAAACATAAACATGAGAATAAAATAAACACACCCAAGACTCACTAGCCTTTGCAGGATAGGAAAAAGCCCTGGACAGAGAGCCTGCAAATGTTTTTCCTTTTACCTGATGTCCGTACTTCCTCACACATTCTAGGGTCCCGTGTTTTGTCACCTTATGAGGAAAGGAAACCGAAGCTACAAGATTCATGTACAAGAGGGTCACGACAACTTTAGAGCTATTTGATGCTAATGCTTACATGTTCTAGTTGACAAATAAGCACTGTCTAACACCTACTCCATGCTAACCTTTACTGTCATTCTTTGAAATTGCATTTTGGGACTGGTTATCTTCATTCTCTGTAGCTCCAGCCCCTCTAGGATCCCAAACACAAACCCTAAAATCCACACGCAGTCTCCAAGTTCAAGTATAAAGGTTTGTTTCAGGACAACCCCAGGCTGACGTAGTGTTTCTTTATAACTCTGTAGTGTCTTCTGGATGCCATCCCCTTCGACAGGCTGACCGGACAGCAGCACAATGAGGGGGCACACAAGGTCAACTTTGCTACTGCCTGTTCAATCTGCATGCTACCCCACAGTCAAGGCTGAATGCTGAAATCAGTGACGACCTCGGCCTGTCTTCATTCTGAAGGTGTACTCCTTAAGTAACCGAATCCATTTCTTCACAGTTAATTTAATGGAGCTTCCAAAAAGTGTCAGACATACTCTAAAAAGAAAAGAGAATCGGATCAAAATGCCTCTTGATGAGACTACATTTATGTTCCTAAAGAAATTTACAACTAAACTAGGAAGACTGGAAATGAATGTTTTGCGTTCCGTAACGGAATTGAGGTGTTCTCCCAATACCGGCACAAATAGACAACCTCCCTTTCTTGAGTCAGTGCCCTACACGAGCGTCCCGCTCTTGCTTTGTTCACTCACTGATGCTTTCCTATCAAAAATGACAGACATCTTCATGAACCTTGAAAAGAGCACACCAAAGTGGAATGAGGGTAAAGGGCACACCCCAATGGTAACTAACAACGGCTGAGGATCTGCTGCTTACTTGCTGTCACTGCTCATATTCACTAATGGCTCAAAGCCTGTAAAAAGCATTGTTTTGTGCATCTGCAGCTGACTTTTAAGATTAAAGTAAATCCCAAGTGTAATAAAAAGAGGTGTGCATAACAGAAGTGTCCCATGGTAACGGATAGTGGTAAACTCAAATCTCTAAATACAAGGAAATCCAGCAGGGCTAAAAGTGGACTGTGCGCACCATTTAGGATGCCATTTTAGAACGCATTGTTCGATTGTATATTCCAATTGCAAACCCAAGTTTAACTCATGTCCAGGGGTGAGACTCATTTACACATGATCTTAGCCAAAAGGCCGAGAAGCGATTGGAGTGAGGCCCATTTAATCATTTTGAGAAAAACAGGACTTTCATTTGAATTTCTCTTGTGCACAACAATCATCCCGGTTGGTTTCTACTGAAGTATCTATTCACAGCCTACATG
Source organism: Herpailurus yagouaroundi (assembly GCF_014898765.1). Classification (NCBI taxonomy): domain Eukaryota; kingdom Metazoa; phylum Chordata; class Mammalia; order Carnivora; family Felidae; genus Herpailurus; species Herpailurus yagouaroundi. Next base: position 63,516,680 of record NW_024412377.1, read on the forward strand.
TTTAGCTCTGGTGGCCCACAACTTCATACTCGCTAACACAAGAGGACACTACTAATTCGTTCTCAGTAACAAACGACTCCTAAACAGCAGCGGAAGTCTATCTGCACTAAATGCTTTTCTGAAGGTATAAAGAAGATGATCCCCAATGGTGGCTTACCCCTTTTCTATCCATTTTATATATTTACAAGCCAGAGATGAAGGCTCCTGGACAAAAGACAGGATACCGGACCTTAGGAAGCATCCTGGGATGGAGCTGGGGGGTCCTGGCTCTCAGGCTCTGGAGGGGGCGCTGGCACAGCTTCTTTTTTCTTGGCCGCCAGGAACTCATGAATTGCTCTTTCTATCTGTGGTCTGAAGATGTGGTTTAGTTTGGGATCCACCACTTGAGAAATGATTCTGTCCACTCCAGCTTCCAACATCCCTGACCTTGCGGAGACAAAGAGATCATTCTCTGAAGGTCCACGCACCCTTTCCCCAGCCTCCCCTCGTGTTTGCACCGTGCGTACCTGACCTGTACCTGTAGTACGATATCAAAACTGGGAAAATGACACGAAGACAATGCGACCTTATTCAGATTTCACAGGTGTGGCTGTACCCTGCACAGGTAGCTCTGTGCCATTTCAGCCACATGAGTAGCTTCAGGGAGCCACCACAACGAAGCTCTTACCTACGCCACCACAGCACCCCCTGTGCCAGCTAGCCCCTGCAAGTCACACTCACCTCCTCCCCGTCCACCCCCAAGCCCTTGGCAACTACTGATCTCCTGTCCATCACTGTAATTGTTCATTTATCAGAGTTACATATGTGGAATCGGCGCCATGCATCTGTTTGTTACTGGCTTTTCTCACTCGGCATAATTTCCTGCTGTTTCTAAAGAGGTGGGCTTCATAAGCTTTTAGATATTCCAGGAGAGTTCAGTGGACGAAGACCTGAACACAAGTGTTAGTATTAAGAACAAGAAAAGGGGAGGAGATTAGAAGAAGCTTATCTTAGGACACCAGATTCCAGGACCCACCTCCACTTTTATGCCCAGTGACACTACGAAGTCACTTGGATGACCTAGCACTTTATTAACTGAAGTTCAGTTTGTTTGAAGGACACGCTTTAATAGGACTCTATGCCTTCCTAAAAGCTGCCATCACACTTTAGAGGAGCCATGTGGACTCAAAGACTTTGTAGAACTCCCCTTCACTTGGGAGACCAAAGATCCAGCTCCTCCTGCCCAAGATCCGAATGCCGATCCTTGGTGTAAAACTCCCATGTATGTGCCAACTACACTGAAAACTCCGAGCGGCAGCGAATATGTTTTGCAACCTGGAATATATTTCGGAGCACCCAGGAAAGTTTACACAGGAGGCCTATGGAGGTTGGATAAACTAGCAAGAATGTCATTTGAGTGCTTTGCTCATTTGAACTTGAATAAAAGGGTGGACTGTTGCAACTCGTGTGTGCGGTTTGCTGGAAAGTGCCATCCACCTTGACCAAAAAAATGATTTGCATCAGCTTTCTGCTTTCCTGCATATCATACCGGTGATTACTGCCTTTTCACTCCTAATTCCAGTTACTTACTGAACCACACTCTGCCTCAGACCATTTCGCAACTGGTTTTTGTTCATTGTAGGATTCCATTCCTGCTTGTCCAGATGTGTTGACACAAAATTATCCACTTTCTGCCTCAGGTTTTGGTAAGCTGGCTAAAACATTAAAAAGAAGACGCAAGGTAAGAAGTTATATGCACCAAAGTTTTAGAAATCAGTCACTCAAGAATACTGCTTTCCACAGAAACGTAGAATTTTCAAGTCCTTGAAGACACTTCTATGACTATGAAGATCACTGTGCAGCACAGTAGAGTGGGAATTAATGCCCAACACAAGTGCTTACTTTATGGTGGCCAGGCACAAGGCCAGATGCTTTATCATCCCATTTACTTTTCAAGTAACTGTACAGGGAGATTTTATTAGCTCTCTCCTGCCCCCATTTTAGAGATTAGAAACTTACACTTAGAAAAAGTAAACAGCTTGCCCACTTAGCTAAAATGTGGCACAAGGCAAGGGCAGACCCAGTCTGTTTCTGAATCAAAGGAACCGAGTTCCAGCCTGGCACCATCACTAACTAGCTGTCTGACTTTCAACAAGTCACCAATCTTTAAGTCTCAGTTATTTCCATTTGTAAAACTGAAATGCTGCTGCCCTGCTTACCTCGCAGAGTATCCTTAGCAACAATGAAGGGGTCAGGAAAGCCCTCTGCATAAAATGAAGGGTCACCAAAACCTCAGCACAATGAGAATGCAGATGCAAGTCAGAGTCTACGGAACACTGGGAAAGGCTGAAGGGAAGCATGGCTGAGGTCCGAACATGGAGCTTGAGACACTTACTGGTCTTAAATGTTCTCGACACAGCGAGGGTCAGAACAAAATGAGAAGGAACTTGGTGAACACAAGGAACATATGTTCTCAGCCTCTGAGACCTTCTGGTATGATCAGCTACTCTTCTTTAAACCAGGTATGATAGATACAGTGTGCACTGCTGTTTAGTATCACCGCTGTCCCCTTCTGCCATGGGCAGAGGATGTTTACCTACCCCAATGATGCTGAGTTTTGGCAACGTCATACAGTCTGGTCATTGGAGTGCTAGGGACAAGTGACCTGAAATGTGGTTGTGTCTGGCTTGGTTCTTGTGCTCTGGTGACCCTCTATGAGGGCATGTCCTGGGATCTAAGATGAGTTCATGTGTAGCCGAGCTAAACCGAAGCCCAGCTGAAGACTACTTGGATGAGCTGAACTTTAGCTGACCTGCAGCCCTATCAACATAAGAATGAATGCCTGTCATAAATCACCGTGATTTGGTTTATTATGCAGTGTTACTGTATCCAAAGTTTGCTAGCAGTGGGGTAAGTGAAACCGACAAAAGAATGAGTAGGCTTCAGCCTACATGTGGACTCCCAAACACCCATGTACTGTCTACTCCTTCTTCCTCTCCTCACGAGGGTCGGGCAGAGGGTGCCACGTTCTCCTGGCCCAAGGGTGGTGCCTGACCCATGCTAAGACAATGCTGATGTTTCCTGGAATTTCTTTGAATAGGAACTGAGAATCCCTTTCTAGAGGAAGAAGACATAAGATGTAATCAAAATACTAGCAGCCAAATGGAGGACTCTGCTCTACGGTGACAGTAAAACAGTTATAAAGAGCAGAGATGAAGGCCCTCGTGGAGCATCCCTGGTTCCAAATGCATCCCTACTCTGCTGGCAGTTTGCGCCTTGGGTCCTTTCTTGGGTCAACAGATTCACCTCTTTGCTTAAAGGCACTAGAAACTTGAACTACGCATCCTGTTTTACTTTCTACTATTCAAAATAACTCATCTAGTTTGAAATGACAATTACTGTGTATTGAAAAAAAGACAAAGGACAGCAAACGTCACCACCAAACCTGAACAGATCTTGACACTACAGAATAATCCCTTCAGTTCTTGAAGGGAAAGGAAAGAATGCGCCTGCCATTACATTTTATTGTATTCATCTGTCCCTAGCTTGACTGATTCCCGTATCAATTCTATTTATTTATATTTTGGATGCACTACAAAGTAATCATCAGTATACTCCTGAATATTTCAGCAGTCTGGGAAGGGGCCTAAGGATATACGTTTCTAACAAGTTCTCAGGTGACGTTGATGCAGCTGATCCACCGGCCACACTGAGAACCTTGGGGCTAAAGCAACAGAGGACTCAACAGGTGCCTAAAAACACACTATCTTCCAGAATTAAAACCACCCTATAATTACCAGAAGGAGCATCTAAGGTGTTGGTGGGAAAGGCTCCAACTCTCCTTCCCCAACAGCTTTGTAATACTCTTATTTTCTTTTTTCCAGAGAGAGAGAGAGAGAGAGAGAGAGAGAGAGAGAGGGGGGGGGGGAGAGAGAGGGGAGAGAGGGGAGAGAGAGAGAGGGGAGGGAGAGAGGTGGGGGAGAGAGAGAGAGAGAGAGGTGGGGGGAGACAGAGCACGCTCGTGCATGGGGGTAGGTGGACAGAGAGGAGAGAGTGTCCCAAGAAGGCTCCGTGCCTTCAGCACAGAGCCAGACTCAGGGCTGGATCCATGAACTCTGAGATCAAGAGACCTGAGCCGAGATCAAGAGTTGGACACTTTACCAACTGAGCCACCCAGGTGTCCCTCTTTCTTTCTCTTTCTTTTTTTTTTTTCTTTTAAATAACTTGCATATTACATTGACTTAGCCACACAAAACTTAACAGAACACAGGAAACGTGAGTGGAGAACTTGTGATGGGAGAACACCCAGGGTCCTGGCAAAGGTAAAAGCTTAACTGGTATTATCTGAGACCTTTAAGTAAAATTAAGCACTAAATATTAAGCGCTTCTAACACCACTTACTCTCTATATTATCTGGTCTACGGGTCAGTTTTCTACCCTGGGGTACAAGCTTTGAGGACTGGTGGTGACTGACTTGTTCCTATACCCACACAGCCTACCATGCTGTAGGCCAATAAACGTTCAGTGAATAAATGGACTATGTCTTTCCCTATCTTTAAGTTGTAATTTTAAGTTCACAATCTTCCTGTTAGGTAGGCAGGTTTTCTCAAAGAGAAATCACTTCCTTCGAGGAGCTGTCCAGTAACAGAGCCTCCTAAACCTACCACCATGGTCTTGCTAGAGAAGCTTCTGAAAAGGGAGAAAACGAACATTCCAGCACCTACTATACGTCTGACACAACCCACGTGACCTCACTGAATCCCCACGACTTTGGCAAATAACATGTAATAGCACTTTACTAGGTTGACCTATGGCATTAGGATCTAAGAGAGGCACCAAATCCCCTTCAATCCACCACAAGGATGCCGGTTCTGCACCAACGTACCTAATCCAAGCCTGCAAATTGCTGACCTGGAGAGAAGGAAGAAACAAATAGCTACAGCGTTCTGGTGACTGTGCATTCAAACCGTTCTTGCTTACTCACCTGGCTTTCTCCAACATTAACACACAGAGGTTTGTTACTGAGGGGCTCAAAGAAGTCTCACCTTGGGAAAGATCGGATCTAGGCTCTGAAACCAGAACCGAATCCCCAAGTCCGGAGAAACGACCGGACTGCACACAGCTGAGGGCGATGGGGCTGGGAGCCCAACCCACGTGTGTACCACTCAGAAAGCCTCCTGTACTGCCCCAAGCGGTCTAGTGCCTCACTGCTGAGATTTTTAAAAATACCTTTTGTTAGAAAAGCCAAGCTGCAAGCTCGCCATCCTCACGCCCAGCCCGACCCCGTCGGCCAGGCGGCCTCGGCTACCTTGGTGTCCACGTCGGCCAGGCAGTCCCGGCGGAAGCTGTCAAACAAGCCCCGGCTCTTGAGCTGCTCCACGATGAGTGCGATGAGCTGCGGGTCCCCGGGAGGCAGCGAGGCGGGGTTGATGGGGCCGCCGCTCCCACCTGCCCCCGCCGCCCCTGTCGCTGCCCCCGCCGAGGCCTGGCCCGCTCCGCCGCCGCCCACCGAGCCCGTGCCGCCGCCGCCGCCGCCGTCTGCCATGGCTGCGCCCGGGGCCCACAGAGGAGACAGAACACAACTTCTCAGGGACGGAGGGCCTGAGTCGTGTAGAGGCGGCAGAAGCGCCCAAGGAGGCGGCGGAGGGGGAGGACAAAGGGGAGGCGGCGGGGGGAGAGGAAGAGGAGAGGAGGGAGAGGGCGGCGGCGGCGGCGGCGGGGGGAGCCGGCTCTGAGGCAGCGGAGGTGGTGGTAGAAGCGGGAGAAACGGCCCGCTCCATCCCGGGCGCTCTGCCGATGACGTCACCACTGGCCTTTGCATTGTGGGACGGGAAGTTTTCGGCAGTCACCTCCTCCTTTCTTATAGGCAGAGGTCTAGCCGACAGAAACTACAACTCCCGGCAGGCTCCGGCTGGCTTGGCGTCAGTTTTCGGGGCAGGATGGGAATTGTAGGCTCAGGCCCTCGTGATTGCCGCAACGTGCGCTGGCCTTCCTCGTCCAGTCGCTGCAGCGCTCGCCTTGAATCTGCAGGTGTCGGCAAATGCCCGATTATAAGAATCATCTGTGGGGCTGGTTAAAAGTATAAATTAACAGGCTTGTCCCTGAGATGTTCGGATTCAGTATTACTGGGTAAGGGTCTAGAAATCTGTGCCCTAACAGGCACACCCACGTCCTCCTCGAACAATAGGAGCCCGGGAAATTTGGGAAAAAACAGTAGACTAGTCAAATTTGTATTATGTGTGGATATTTTTTTATCCTTTCAGATTTTAATAGCAGTGCATATTTAGAAAATTGAAAAATAGCGGAACATTGTGACGAAGATAAAAGTTTCCCTGAATTTTTTCTTACGTGTGTGGGTTTCCTCCCAGTTATTAGACACTGTCCTAATAACGGTAGTAATAATAATAATAATAATAATAATAGTAAACTAATGTCGAGTAAATGGAATATGCCAGGAATGAAGCTAATGCACTTGGCACACACGGCTTGACAAGAAACTAAAACGCAGATACTGTTACTGCTGTTTTCCAGATACAGAAATGGAGACACAGAGAGTTTGTTGCCCTGATCGCGTAGCTATAGGCTGAAGACAAGGCTTTGAACTCAGGTGTTCCGAATCCAAATCTGGCAGTGTTTAACCTAAGGTATGCTTCCTCCTGAGATCTAGCTGGCATCACATACTAGGTAAGGCTTTTTATCCTGACTTGTTTTTAGCCGCAGCTCACCAGGAGAACCCCGCGGTTGCCCCCACCATAGTCTCCTTTCAGCCTTTTGCCTGTTATTAGCTCAACTCCTGCCCAGGACTGGGGCAATCGTGTGTGCCATTGTTATGTTCTCATCTTACGTAAGCAGTGTGGGGTGGGGGGATATAAATAATAAATTCTGCAATATCTGTGGCTACTGGGAAGAGGCGGAATAGAGAGATTTGGGATGCTCTCCGCACTAATGTTTCCTACTCAAGAGAGTTTAAATTAATCCTCAAGATAAGTATTCAGGTGCTAGTTTATATTCACCTTTAACATCAGGTCAGTCTTCCTCAATTAAATGCAAACTTTAATGTTAATGACATTCTCTTAATACTTCACCATCCTTGAGATTAGCTAATGCCTGTTCTTATTAACTGACCTCACACTTACTACCTTTAGCCCCAGGAGAAGCCCCGTTCAGGCTACCTGGGCCCCATGTTTATTCTCCTCCAACCAACTCTGATCACCTTGACCAGCCTTTTATCTATTTTTGGCACAGCACACCTGACTCGCTTTCCCCAGGGCACATTTCTGACCTTCAGACCTAATCTGGTTTTGGTCTCCCTCATATAGACTTTCAGAGCCTCATTTTTGTAGCAGTTATTATAATTAAAAGTGAATCGTTTATAGACTAATTAGCCATTTGTTTCCCCTACTAGAGTGTAAGCTTTAGAGCTGGGACCACGTCTTGTTCATCACTGTGTCTGCAGCCTGTAGCACAATACCTAGTTCAAAGTGAATGTGTAAGTTCCTGTCTGTTTCCTTAGTTTTAGGATAGGATCAGAGTGCGTGTGTTGTGTGTGTGTGTGTGTGTGTAGAGGGTGGGTATCGTTTAAGCCACAACATTCAGAAAAGAAGCATTGTAGCAGGACATGATGGATTAATCTGTTGATCTAATGGAAACGTGATCCTGGAGATTGGCAGTAGGTGGTTCACCCTTTGGCAATCTCACTGTGGGTTATGGGGACCTTGTGTCCCGGTGGGTGGAACTCTGAACCGTGGGAAGATGCTGCACCATATGTCTGCGACCTTGCCTCTGGAATTGATATAAATGGGGTGGGGTGAGGGTTTGAGGAGCCAAGGCGATCAAGACTTATTATTCATCCAGACTTGCAACCGGAAGCCACTGCTTACATCTAGAATGTGCTCATTCCGAGTCAAGGGATGTGTAGCACACAGTGGTCACTGGGGGGCGCCACTGCTCCGTTAATAATCCATCACCTTTAGAAATTCTATACAGATCATTGCTTTAATTTTGGCCCAGGTCGTCTTGTTTTCAGGTATCCTTTAGGAAAAAAAATAATTGTTGAAGCTCAGTTTTAAAACTGGTCTGAAACAGGTTTCCTGATCCCAGTGAATTTCACGGACTAGGTTCTGGAATATTTTATATCAAAGATTGCATACAAGAGTGGAAACTCCATTAAGTCTAAACTCAGGTCTCAAAACAGAAAGGGCAGGAGCTGGAAAGAATTGAGATCTATAGGTTCCCAAGGGAGATAGGAAAAAGCAGCCACGTGCATGCATGGGCTTTTTGCATCAGATGGCGCAGGATTGGAATTCCAACTGTCACTTTGGGCAGTGTGACTTTGGGAAAGCTGAATCACCTCTCCAAGCCTCCACTCCTCAGGACCTTGGAGAAGATTAAGCACCATTTTGGCAGTCCTTTTAGTATAATCCCTGGCCCTTAGCAAATGTTTAGTAACCTTCCAGTTGCAAATTTACCTTTGGGTTGGGGGGTTATTTGATTTACCTCTGTCTCCTCCCGCTGACCTCTAAATTCCATGAAGGGATTGTCCGTTTCACCTAGAACAGGGCCTGGTACATACAGGCTCTTGGAAGATGTATGATGGATGGACGGAAAAAATCATGAATGGGAAGTTTGCTCTTCTAAGTATAGAATAGACTAAATACATGACTAAATAGAGTAGGAGGCTGGGGCAGTGAGCCCCCAGGTTAGAAAGGTTGCCCTGGTAACCTTCCAACCATGTAATCCAAGATCCTGGTCCATAAGCAAGAGCATTCCAGAGCACTATGGCTAAATCCAGGACTGCATTTAGACACCGCAGCCACTTGGGGTAGATACGTTGTTGATTGTTATTCATGTTCATGGCGTGGCCCTTTTTCTCCTTGTTTCTGTGTCGTCATCCAGGGAGCCCTGCCAATTCTTAGGCTGGACAGCTGTTCATTTCCTAATTAACAGCATCCAGAGTTTCTCAAGATTGCCTGTCTGTAGTGTGTTGGCTGTATCTATACCATGTGATCTCAGCTGCTTTTTGTTTGTTTCTGTCTGATATTTTCCAGCATATCTAATGACAAAATGGATCCAAATACACGTCAAAAAACAGAGCTTTAATAAGCAGGAGTCCTCAGCACCAGTCAATACTATTACCGCCTCTATTACCAGACATGCATCTCAGATATCATTTCAGGCTTTGGTGTTTTTAACATGTTGTCATTTCACATTATTATTCCTGAAAGGTGTCTAGGGAAAGAGGCAACCTGAGATAATATTGAGGAAAGAGAGAAGTTTGGAATCTGGGTTGGGTTTAGACATAGCACCTCTGCTTATTGACTTAGGGTCATCCATTAACCAATATGAGTGTTGGCTTGTTCACCTGTAAAGTGGGGATGATATTAATACTTACCTTTTGTTGTCCTGAAAATTAGGGTGATCATATATATGCAGAACTTGGTATGTAGTAGGCCATTAATTTTTTTTTTCAACGTTTATTTATTTTTTTGGGGGGACAGAGAGAGAGCATGAACGGGGGAGGGGCAGAGAGAGAGGGAGACACAGAATCGGAAACAGGCTCCAGGCTCCTAGCCATCAGCCCAGAGCCCGACGCGGGGCTCGAACTCACGGACCGCGAGATCGTGACCTGGCTGAAGTCGGACGCTCAACCGACTGCGCCACCCAGGCGCCCCCCCATCTTCCTATTTATTTCTAGTTGCTTATCCAGTGTCTATTCTCCTCCTTTACCAGCAGAAGAGGCTGCAGCGTGCCCTGTTGAAGTATATACTTCCCTAGATGCCACTGTTGCTAGGGGTGGCCGTAGGTCCTGCTTCTGGCCAAAGAGATAATCAGCCGAGGTTCCTGGGCAAGCTTTGCCTTACTGATAGAAGAAGCACCCCTTCCTGCTGTAGCATAAAGGCACAGCAGTCATGAACCAATACCCTGAGGGTTAGTTGGGGCCATGTAACGAGTTCTAGTCAGTGAGTTGTGAGCAGAAGTGATGGAACATTTAAAAACCAACATGGGATGCTCCAAGAACTCTCTTCCCATCTGCTATGATAAGAAGCACAATTTAAGATAGTGGCTGGTCTGTCATCCCGGGTCCCAAAGGGCGGAGGTGTGGAGCAGAGGCCCCACTGGCCCCTAATGGACATGTGGCAGGAGTGAGAAATAAACCTTGGTTGTTCGAAGCCACTGAGCTTTTGGAGCTGTTTGTTAGGACAGCAGACCCTAGTCCAGTCTGACTGATACAACCCTGACCGCATTCCCCTGCTAAATCCATCAGCTGAGAAATAACTGAAAAACGAATGAATGAGTGACTGAATGCATCATTGAATCAACTTCCTTCTCGCAGGGCCCATCCCTTCAACTCATGTCTAGAAATGGCCACAAGTCAGCCTCATTTACTATGTGCCCCCTTTGAGACAGCGTCAGTCAGTCCTTCTTCAACTTTGGCAGCCATCCAAATTCCTTGAGGACCTTATATTAAAAATATAGATGCTCAGCTATCCCCCCAAACCTACAGAAGCAGTCCCTAGAGGTGAGTCATGGCCATCTGCATTTTTAAACAAGTTTCTTAGGAGGTTCTGACAACGGGCCAGGGTCAGGGACTGTGGCCTCTCTAGGTGGAAATTTCTGGACCCATCAACAGGCCAGAAAGGGTGATGGTCTTCGGCATGCGGGTTTTCAGCTTCTCGCCGTCGTCCCCTCCCCAAGTCCTACTCCCAGCCTCCACCCTTGTGCCCATGTGGCCACTTTGACCTAACGGCAATTGCCATTGATAAAGGTTCCCTTGAATATGTGGGTGACATCTTCTCCCTGACCGTTTATCTGTCAGAAGAAGGGAGTTGAAACAGGGTGGCCAGAAGAACCTTCTGGAGAGGTGTCAGCAGTAACAATCTAACATCTTTCAGATGCGTGCAGTATACTGTGATGTGATGTGATGGTGCTGCTTCTAAGATAATTCAGGCGTGACACACATGTGATGCCTATAAATTCATAAGTGTGCCACACGCCCTGTGGTATAACCGTTGGACAAAGTTGAAAGTTGCCCTCTTTGTTCCTGTGGCGTTTCTCTGTGACTGTGTATTTAGCCGTATTTGGAGAGAACGTCTAAATTCGAGGACTGGACCGTGAGGCCCAGGGGAATGACCCTCCGACACCCCACCCCCCCCACCCCAGAGGCAAAGACAGGCCAGGTGCTGGGTGTCTGGGTGTGGCTCAGGGGCCACTTTCTATAGCCAGGCCCTGTCAGGGCAAGCAGAGGTCTCTGAGCTGAGGGAAGTCGCTTCCATTTCTGAGAGAGAGCTGGCTTTAGGGTGTGTTGGATCTTTCCAGGTGTGGTGAAGCTCTTTCCAGGCCAAAGGGGCTGTTGTTTAATGTGGTCCTTGGGTGGTTGAGCGTCCCTGCCCAGATCTGTGACAGCCTGCTGCTCTTCCCTCTGCCTCTACCCGCTGTCTGCTGTCCCCCACCCCCAGCCCTGCCCTGGTGTCTGCTTTGCTGGGGACTCCAGGCTATATAGTGGGACATTTATATCCTTCGGGGCTCAAGGACAGAGGAGGGTAGGGAGCCACTGGGAGCTCCCGCACCCTGTGTCCTTACCCTCCCCTGAGACAACCTAGGTAGGAAGGCTCTAGAAGCTGCCCGTGGACTTACGTCGTGCTGGGCCAGCTTCCTGATTTCCTTCCATTGCCTTCTCTGGCCAGCCCTGCGAGGTAGCCTTCTGGTTTGGGGCCCAGGTCAGCAGTGCTGGCTGAGTGTCTTTGGCAAGTTACTTAACTTCTTTGATCGGCCTCACATTCCCCACCTGCAAAACAGAGAGGACCCAAATCAGCCCTACTTGTCAATAAAATATTGTTCATTAAGTACCTAGCACAGAAATGAGGGCCCGGTAAGTGCATACATACGTCATGGTTATTACTCATTGTCCTCTTGTCGTATGTGTCCTTGGTAGTGGAGCTAAATCACTTATTTGTTCACTCAGAAATAATGATACCCACATTCTGTTCTAGGTACAGAGGGCCAGAGGGGAGAGGTGAGATACAGACATGATCTCTGCCTTGGTCCTCATCCTGGAAGAGTTCAAAACCTGGAGGGAGGTCCTTAATAGAGTGCCTGAGGAGGAAGGTGGGAACAGAAGGGGTGCAGGGAACTGCTAGACACAGCCGTGGAGAATGTCACCAAGGAGGCACTGTTGGAGCAGGGTCCTGATGAGTGCAGTGGGCATTTGCCCTTCCTTTTAGAAGTTCCTTTGAGCACCGTTCCTGCGTTTGGGCAGTCTCCAGCTTATGACTCCTGGCAGGAAGCGTAGAGCCCAGAGACTTGATTTCTCCGCTTCCCAAACATGTAGCCTGGACTCCAGCTGTCAGAGGCCACCCTGGCCTGCTGATGCCGCAGGTGGGCATATGAAGAAGTAAGGGGGAGGTGGCACCCCCTTCAGAGGGGCCACGATGGAGCTCCCCCATGGGTCCGGTGCCTGCATGGGCAGCATCAGAGGCAGCTGCTGCCTTGTCTGTCCCAGCAATGGGGCAGTAGTGTCACCATGAAATGTCTAGTAGTGGGACTTTGGGTGCAGCTCCTGGCCTTGTCATCCTCAAGCCTGGATCTCTGGCCTTCCCAGAGATTCTGGGAGCCACACTATGTCCGTTACTACCTCCTTTACTGCATGAATCAGCCAGAATTCACTTCTGTTGTGATTAAGATTCCCTGGATAAGTAGGTAGAGAAGGAGAGGCTCAGAGTCTCAGGCAGAGGGTCAGCTTGGGTAAAGGCCCCGAAGCTTGAAGAGCATAGGTATATTCTGAAGAGAGTTGCATGTCTCCAAGCTCTGTGGGGTTGTAGAGCATGTATTTGGGGTGGGGTGTGGTGGGGACCAGCAAGAGAGGAGTTTGGAGCACCTGGGTGGCTCAGTTGGCTAAGTGTCTTTTTTTTTTTTTTTAAATGTTTATTTATTTTGAGGGAGAGAGAGACAGAGTGTGAGCAGGGGAGGGGCAGAGAGAGAGGGAGACATAGAATCCGAAGAAGGCTCCAGGCTCCAAGCTATCAGCACAGAGCCCGACGCGGGACTCAAACTCAACGAACTGTGAGACCATGACCTGAGCGCAAGTCGGACTTAACTGACTGAGCCACCCGGGCGCCCCAAGTTTCTGACTCTTGATTTCGGCTCTCATGATTCATGGGTTCAAACTCCCGAGTCGGGCTCTGCATTGATGGTGTGGAGACTGCTTGGGATTCTCTCTCTGCACCTTCCCTGCCTGTGCACACACACTCTCTCTCTCTCTTTCTCTCAAAAGTCAATAAACTTACAAAAAAGAGAGAGAGATGAAGTTGATGAAGTGGACTGGGGTCTCAGATGCTACCATTTTGGCAGTTGAACTTGACCTTGGGGTGGAGATGATAAGCTTTAAATAGGGCAGGACCAGCATCCGATGTGCGGTTTGTAGAAATTTCTCTAGGACAGCACAGACTGGGTGAAGCTGGAGACGAGCAGTGAGGAGACAAGTGGCAGATGTCACATGCCCCTTGAGATCTAGATAAGACTGTTCACCCCCACCCTTACCGTGGCCATCCCGAGCCCTGCAGAAGGCCAAGCCTGACCCCCTCCACAATTTCTGCAATTCTCCATGGTCACCTCTGCTTTGGCACTCGTGCCTCTACCCTGTTCCTTGTAGCTTGTGGGTTTTTGTATGGAACTCAGCATCTTGATTCTTTATTACCGACTGAAATTCTGAGGGTAGCAGAGGAGGCACTGACATTTCAGCAACATTAAAAAACAAACTGGGGGCGCCTGGATGGCTCAGTCGGTTGAGTGTCCGACTTCAGCTCAGGTCATGATCTTGCGGTCTGTGAGTTCGAGCCCCACATCGGGCTCTGTGCTGACAGCTCAGAGCCTGGAGCCTGCTTGGGATTCTGTGTCTCCCTCTCTCTCTGCCCCAACCCACTCGCATTCTGTCTCTGCCTCTCTCAAAAATAAATGAAAAAAACATTAAAAAAAATTAAAAAACAAACTGCAAATTGTACCTTCAACCTTCTTGCTCATAGAGGGCTTCCCGTATCATGAGGGATTCGTGATCAGCTTTTTCTCCTCGTGAGTGCACAAGTCTCTGTCCAGCTTATCTCCCGGCCCCTCTCCCTGTGCCCATCTTCACTCCCACCCTCACAGTTTGCCACCAGAATGCCCACTTCTCATCATGGGATGCAACATAAATCAGCTCTCTTCAGCTCCCTTTTCCAGACTGAGCCCCAGTCCCACTTTTGCATCCCCAGACCCATCAAGGAGGTCATCCAAGCAGGAAGCTCATCCTTTCAGCCAGCTCCACACTCCTTTGAAAACAGGAATGTGGTTAACATGACTTTTCTGCTTCTGTTAGAGCTGTTCACAGTTGCATTTTGCTGCTAAGACCTGTAAACCGCAAAATAGCAGTGGCTTACACACGACAGGAGTTTGTCTGTCTCATGGAAAAGTCTGGAGGAAGGCAGTCCTGGGCAGATAGGGTGGCTCTCTGACCCTCAGACTCCTAAGCTCCACCATCTTGGGAGTGCTGCCTTATGATCCAAGATGGCTGGCCACAGTCTTGGAGAGCTTTCTGGTGCAGCTTCCAGTTAGAAATTGTGGTTCATATTATTAAGGAAGAAGTGGCACATGTATATGGGAGGAGACTAGGGGTCTGTGTTGTATCTATGAAGCCCACTTGTCAGAAGCTACAACCGCCCTCTTCCCTGGACTGGGTGTTGATGGGAGCTTTTGTATTTAGTCTGTTGGTCATTGGCCCAGTTGTTACCAATAATTGCTCTTCCTCCTTTAAAAATTTTTTTAATGTTTTTGAATTTATTTTTGAGACAGAGAGAGACAGAGCATGAGCAGGGGAGGGGCAGAGAGAGAGGGAAACACCGAATCTGAAGCAGGCTCCAGGCTCTGAGCTGTCAGCACAGAGCCCGACGTGGGGCTCGAACTCACGGACCGCAAGATCGTGATCTGGCTGAAGTCGGACGCTTAACCGACTGCGCCACCCAGGCACCCCTGCTCTCGCTCCTTTTAGAAGTGTCAACATCACAACTTAAGGAAGGGCTGTGTAGCTAGTCGGACCCAGGTGTGTGAGATCCTTCAGAGATGCAGACCCTCACTCTCCGTGCCTGGTTCTCTGCACTTTTCTGGGATTCCGCTTGTCTGTTGTCTCTCTGTGGCTGAAGCAGATTATGGCCCCAGTGGCCTGTAGACGTCCCAGCTCCTGCTGCTGTCCGTCAGGTGCAGGCAGAGGGTTTATTTTCAGAGAGAACGTAGAGCTGCAGAGAAGTATCCATCTTTCTGGGGAAACAGTGCAGTGACTAAGGAGCCAGTGAGCAAGGAGGAGGAGGCCGCCTGCCCACCTGAGCTCCAGGGGGCTGATCTGGCTGTGGGATTACGCCTGGCCCTTCGATGCTTCATGGTAGAGGTGCTCTGACATTTGCTGTTGGCATTTGAAATTTGAGTGGACGGCTTTCTGTGACCACACCCAAAGGTGGGGGATCCCTGGAGCCTTGGAGGTGCTAGAGGAACACACAGACCTTGGTAGCTCAACCTGGAATGAAAGTCAGGTCTCGTATTTCCATTTCAGGGCGTTTTTCCTCTATTCGCTCCCTAGATGGGCTGTGGTTGGCAGGGTTCATATAGTGGACTGTGGGCATCCTTAATGCTCTTCGGATATTCCCAGGTTTCTGTCTCCTACATCCAAGGCAGGATTGCACCTGCTGGCCCCAAGGCAGGGCCATGTGAGTGGTCCAGCCAGTGAGCCATGAGTAGAAGTGACATGTGTCACTCGAATCTCCCTTTCGCTCTGCCGGGGTGACAGTGGGCAGTATCTGAAATGGTGGCTGTGCTGTCAGCCTGAGATCTGGGCAAAGAATGACCTGGAGCAGAGCCCCCAGCTGGCCCTTGATGGATACGTAGAGTGAACAAGAAATAAATCTTTAATATTTGAAGCCGCTCAGATTTAGGAAGTCTTGTTCACACAGCATTACTGAGCCTACCTGACGGATGGCGCACATTTCCCATCTCTGTGGTTGCCTGGCATCCCAGCGCCCTTCCCGTTTGGGGCTTGGTGCCACCCTCGGCGACTTGTTGAGAGGCAGAGCCTCGCTATAAGAAGGTGAAAATGCCAGGCATCCCCCACTTCCCAGCCTCCCTTGCAGCTCAGGTGCAGGCGCGTGGCCAAGGCCAGCGGAGATCGTGCGGAGCTGTGGGGAGCCAGGGGCTGTGCGTTCGTGGCAGCTGCGATGGTGACTTTACTGGGCTGGAGCTGTCGCGAGAGTCTGGGTTCTGACTCTGGCCGTGTGGCCTCGCTTTTTTCTTGCCTGCTTCCTAAGCCTCATTTTCCAGCCTTCCCATCTGTTCCATGAGCTGCCCAGTATCCTTTCTATAAATTCCCTTTCAGCTTAAATCACCCAGCGTCCGTTCATGTTGCTGGAGACTAGGAGCCTTGGACGAAAACAGCCAATTAGGGGGCAGTTGTGAGGCTGCAGGGAGGCAGTAGGGAAGACGCACATGCTGGCTTCTCTTCCCCTTATGGGCCACTTCCCGGAAGCAGACCTTGTGTATGTTAGCCCAGAGCAGGCCAGAGGGTACTGGGGAAGGGGGTTCTGGTCACACTTGGGCCACCTTTAGGTCCGTGAATCACACATTCCTTTTCTGTAAAATGGAGCAAATAACAGGACCTCACTTTATGGGGTGGATGTGACGAATTTGAAAGAGAATGCATTTGACGGAGCTGTGGGAACCGTGAATCCCAATTCCAGTGCAGGTTTACCACTTTAACTGTGTAAAAGGTTGATGGGGTATGTCCAGCGGGAATCTCGGGCAGTGCGGCTGTAAAGCGGTGACTGTCCTTCGTGATGCGGTTCTGTCACTCCCCTCCTGGGTGGGCACAGCTCAGTCCTCTCAGTTCAGACCCAGCTGAGGTCCCACCCATGAGACCAGAGACCCCAGATTTAAGGTAATGATGGGCTTGGAAAAAAAGCAGAGAAGTGTAAAGGTGGGAAAGGATTTTAGGGATTATTTTCTTCAGTCCTTTCAATTTGCAGAGCTCAGAGAGGGAGGACCCCTGACCCACAGTCACACGGCAAATCTGTCCCTGAGCTTGGGGCTGGGATGCAGGTCTTTTCACTGTGACAGTGTCACTGTCTTAATCTGGAGGTGCATTTGTGCTGTCATCCACGTTTGCAAAAATGATTTGGAAATACAGCAGCTCTCCCTCCAATTTACAAGCCCCATTTCATAGCAGCCTCTGACCACCTGATCCTTATCCCCGCTGGAGAAGGACACTTCTTTTTTGCTTTCTCAGCCGTCTAAAACACTTTCTTGTGGAAGGGCGAAAAATTGCTAAACTGATCTTTTTAAATTAACATGGGATCCAAACGAAACAAATTTGGAAGAAGAGAACTTTCTCCTCCAAGTGCCTGCCAGCACCCAGCCCCACCCCCACCAGCTGAAGTGTCCCTTGTTCTTGCCTGCTGTGCCCCAGATTCATGGGCCGCTCTCCGAATCGTTGGCAATGCTCTCTGCACTGTCCTGACAACCTCGGGCCATGAAATTAAAAAGCTAGTTACCGCATCTTGCTCCCAACGGCTTTGTCCTTGCCAGCGATTTGACAGAGAAATCTGGAAGAGGGAGCCTCCGCTATGCCTGCAGTGGGCTGAAATGCTGCCGGAATGACAATGGGCTTCACCAGGGAAGGAGGAGAGAACACGCAGTTTGCCAGGAATGAATGAACGAAAGAGCGAGAGCGAGAGCGAGAGCGAGAGAGAGAGAGAGAGCGAACTTTGGGCTTCAAATTGAAAAATTCCAGTGTCTCAGCAGAGGTCTTGGTGCCTCTACTTTAAGACCTGCTACTAGGGGCGCCTGGGTGGCGCAGTCGGTTAAGCGTCCGACTTCAGCCAGGTCACGATCTCGCGGTCCGTGAGTTCGAGCCCCGCGTCAGGCTCTGGGCTGATGGCTCAGAGCCTGGAGCCTGTTTCCGATTCTCTGTCTCCCTCTCTCTCTGACCCTCCCCCGTTCATGCTCTGTCTCTCCCTGTCCCAAAAAAAAATAAACACGTAGAAAAAAAAAAAAAAAAAAAAAAAAAAAAAAGACCTGCTACAAAATACTGAGCAGGGCACGTTTCTCCACACCAGTGCCGGGTGGTCCTCTGCCAGGGTCCAGAGCTCACGGCTGGAGAGCTAGGAAGTCAGAATTGGGGGAGGAAATGGCTCCAAACTGGGGCAAGCCCTGGGAGGCCAGCCCACCTAGCCAGCTTGCCTGTGTGGCCAAGGCCCCCCACCTTCCCGTCCTGCTACCCCTAGCCTCAAGTGTGTCCCCTGAATTGAGACGCTAGCGCTCACTCCACATTCACTGCCAACCCCCACCCCTAAGGAATTTTAAGAAATCTTCAAAACCTGAGGAATTTTAATTACGTTTAATTAAGAAAAACCTTTCTAGAAGACCACTGTGCTATGACTCACTGCAGCATGGGTGTCCCTGAGCTGCAGGTGGGTGGGGCTCCGTCTCTGTGCTCCAGCCCTTGACCTTGGCACCTACACAGAGCAAGGGCCTGGTCGATACTTGTTGGGTGAAGGGATGGGAACAGCCATTTCAGAGAACAGCTCTTTCCTGCGGGCACAGGCTTCCTGACTGACTTGGAGGGGTGCAGGGAGGCAGGAAAGAGGCCTTTGAGCCCTGGCTCACCAGGGGCGGGCCAAACGAGGTCCTTGACTTCACAGCCAAGAGACCTTGAACAAGCTGCTTAACCTCCCCAAGTAGGGCTTCTTATCTGTGAAATGGGAGTCACCATGGTGGCCACTCAGAGGGAAGCTGTGAATTAGACAAAGGCTTGCAGGTCAAGTGCTTGCCATGTAGTCAGTGTTGAATAAAAAATAAAAACTTGCCAGGACCTGGACGTAGAGCCTGTTCTTACAGGGAGACTTCCTGAGAGCTTTGGCCTCACCGTCCCAGGGGACTTGGGATTAGTGTCTTCACTGGACAGGCCTGGTAATGAATGGACCCTGGGAAGCCATGTTGGTCCTCACTATTGAACTGAGCACATGCACTCAGTCACTCAGTCACGTACTCATTTACCTGCATAAATGTTTATCAGGTGCCTTCTGTGTGCTTCCCTGTGCTGGGCTAAGGGAGTACGTGAAAGGTGGCATGGTCTCAGGTTTTGGAACTTAGAAGCAAGTGAGAAATAAACAAAATCAAGATCAAAATCATTTTGGGTGCATATCAGTAGGTGGTCAGGGAAGGCTTCTTTTGAAAGGTGGTGTTTGAACTGCGACCTTGCCATGCTCAGACCTGAGGAAAGAGGGTCCTGGGAAAGGAAGCAATTGTATAAAGTCCTGGAGGTGAGAACGAGCCTGACTAGCAGGTCAGTGTGTCCATGGTTGATGGAGCAGCGGGACAGGGATGGGTTCATTGAAGAAGTCATTCCACAGGAAGCCTACCTGGAGGGTTGGGGCTGGGCCTGCAGTCCAGAACATGTGCCAGGGGTGGAATATGTTCACCACTGTCTCTCCCGAGGCCTGCCCCAGCCCCCTCTGTGTCTTGCACCTGCTGTGACTTCATTAGAGGACAGGTCTTGCAAAATAGAGATGTAGCTCTATCAGACTGCATTATTACATATGGCCCACCTTCCCCAAGTGCATGTCTCCCTGACCTTGGCGTTATGGCCAGGTATGTAGGGGGGATATACTTTCCTTCCTGCTGCCCTCCTGTGTGTGTGCACATGCTGGTGCTGGCCACTGAAGTCAGAGATGCTCTTCCCAAGCCGGGTCCTGACTGGGACAGTGGTCAAGTAAGCTCCATAGTGGCCCTGTCCTCCAGGCCCCCAGCACGAGCTCACCCTTGTGGCGAAGGCTCCCCTGGTCTCAACTGTGCCAAATGAGGACCTGCAGCCACCCTGGAGGTCAGATCTGGGGTCCCAACACCATGTTGACATGACTGGCCAACTCACAAAGGGCTGCCTCCTTGGGGACCCCAAGCAGGCAGCCAAGGGCCTTCTGGTGATACTGAGCCCAAGAGTCTGTCTCAGGGAGCTAAGAAGCCAAGAGGTGTTTGATCCAACCCATTCATTCATTCATTCATTCAGTGTTTGTGCAGCACCTGCCATGTGTCATTCGTCATATTAGTGCCAGGTCATATTCTGCTGTGGTGAACAGGCTAGATAGGGTTCTGGTCTTTATGGACATCAGTACTTTTAGGAGGGCAAACAGACACAAGATAAGTAAGCCCAAAACACAGAATTCTGAACCACAATAAGTGAGAGAAAAGACAAGAACGAGACCTGTTGCCTACACCACAGACACACATTTGGTCAAATCTGACCTCACAGTACAGGTCTGAATCCTCAGGGAAGGTTCAAGTCCCATATAAATACCCAGAATGCTCGAATCATCTGTGAGGTTCGTTATCAACAGTACATGCCACAGAAAAGAAACGTGAAAACCCATGTTGTAGAAGAAGTCTGAAATCTGGCCAGTTTTGAGATTAGCTGGCGAATCCTGATGGTAGGTCAAGTTTGACGGTCGTCGCCCGCGTTTGTAAGCTCAGAGATGTGAGCTGGTGACTGTTTGCGGAGCAGCTCCCGTGTCAAGCCCTGCAGTGGGCATGGGAGGTCTCCGGGGTGGTCACCGAGGTCTGCCCGCGAGGAGGACCATCCCAGTGCCAGGCTGTGCCGCGTGAGGGATGGCTGGGCTGCAGACTCTGGTTATCTGTTCTGTGTTGCCCCAAGACTCGGCCCTGTCGTCAGATTTCTTTGGAGATTAAACTGACAGAGCCCCGAATATAGTTCATTCTGTGGTGGGTTAGGTTTCCATACTCGATGGAGTCGATCGAAGCCTACATCTTGGTGAAGCAGGCACAGACGGGGAGGTTTGTATCGCAGAAAAATCTCTTTTTAGATTAGGCAAAATAGAATTCAAGCTTCGGAAAAGAGTGCTATTTCTGTCACCAATCTGATTTTGTACCCATTTCAGTTTTAAGCTCTATGTCCCATTCCAGAGCAAAACCTCCTCCTCCTCCCTCCCCCTCTGCCCCCACCTCCTCCTTCCCCTCCTCACATCTTCCCTGTCCTCCTCCTCCCCTTCCTCCCCCTCATCCCCTCCCCCTCCTCTTTCCTCTCTTCAGCTCTTCCCCATCCTCCTCCTCCTCCCCTCCTCCCCTTCTCCTCTCCCCCTCCACCTCTCTCTCCTCAGCTCTTCCCCATCCTCCTCACCTCCTCCCCCTCCTCCCTTCCCCCTCCACCTTCCTCTCCTCAGCTCTTCCCCATCCTCCTCCTCCCCTCCTCCCTTCCCC
>NW_024412377.1:63538334-63609949 GCF_014898765.1 Herpailurus yagouaroundi
TCCTCCCCCTCCTCCCCTCCTCCCCCTCCTCCCCTTCCCCTCCTCCTTCCTCTCCTCAGCTCTTCCCCATCCTCCTCATCCTCCCTCTCATTATTTCCTCCCATTTTTTCCATCCCCTGCTTTTCCTACTCCCCCTCCTCATCTCTCCCCTTTCTCTCCTCCCCTTCATCTTTTTTCCCTTCCTCCCACCTCCTCTTTCCTACCCCTTTCTTTCTCTCTCCTTCTCCTCCTCCTCTTCCTTCTTAAATCAATCCACACTTACTTGCCTTTAATTTGAAGTGTTGTAGTGATCAGGAGATTTATCGTTAAAGAAAAATCAGATAACCCTGGAACTGTGGACTTAATTTATAGGAGTTCCTCTGTTTTGCTCTATAAAATGGGATCAGTTCCACACCACATGCATTGATTTGAGCATATGTCTGTTTTTGCCAGTCTTCTGGGTCCTGTGAAGAATAAGAGAAGAATAAAAAGGACAGCGTCCTCCCTGTTAGCAACTTCCCACCTCAGTGGGTGCCTCCTGTGCGATGGGAACTTTCTATCTGGAGACACTTGAGACAGACCGCAGTATGTGACTGTACGCAATTCACATCCAGAGAGAGAGGCTCAGACTGCAGATGCCAGCTGACATCGGGTTGAGCGTGGGCTGGAGGAAGGCGCCATTGATCGTGTGCTGCTTAAACCGAGCCCTGATGTTTGGAATGATCTGGAAGGAATTGGAGGGATGGACACTCCTGATTCTGACAATGGGACGAGCACGCTCTGCCCAGATTCCTTGTTCCTGCACCGTGGGGACTTGCCTTCTTATTTCCTCGCCCTTCTCCCCGCCATGGCAGTCCCCTACCCCCAAATCTTTTTGGCTTCAGACCTTTCCTCCCTGCTTCCCTCTCACTGGAAGTAACCAGCCCTGCCACTCGTGCTCACTGCACAGATGTTTCCCTCGGGGCTCCCAGAAGACCCAGATGTCCTAGTGCAGTGGAAACAACGTGTGTGACACACTGGCCGCAGACTTGGAGTTCACGCTGACCTGGGTCTGGATCCGGCTCTGCTTGAAACGCGTGGCCGCGGGCGAGCTGATCGGCAGGTTGGGCCTCTACATCATCTCCTGTACCTCAGGGCTATTTCCTGGATGAAATGAGATAACGCATGGGTAAAAGGTCTGGTGCAGGTAGAGACACCCCCAAAAATACTGGTTCCAGCTTTGCCCCAGTTTATTTCAGCCAAGCCTGATGGCAAAGAGGACCAGCCAGGGGGATGGAAGAGTGAAAGCACTCACACTGGGGAATCTGATCACACTGGCCTTGGTCCTGGTTCCTGATTCCAGGAGAGTGACTTATCTGGAGTCTTCCCAGGAGCTGTGCTCAGGACGAAACTGGACAATGTACGCGAAGTGGTGCACCCAGAGGTTGACATGTAGAAAGTGCTACAGCATCACCGTCGTGGCTGAGCCCAGGCCACAGAAACTGAACCCCGTGGTGGCTTCGGGCAGAACATTTGTACCAGCCTTAGAAAGATGATGAAATACGTTGCAAATGATGGATCGTCTCTACAAAGCCTTTACACAGATACGCGCTCCATTTCTAGTAGGGGTTCCTGGGGGCCGGGATCATTTGGAAATAAATAGGGCCTGGGAGCACCAGCACGACCGATGTTCTTGAGTTGCCCTTGGGAGCTCACACACAACATCCCATCCTCAGGATTCACATGATGCCGAGGGCTCATCACGTGTCAAGAACAGAGTAACCAAACCCGGGGCAGTTGGCATTCTGGGGCGCTTTGTCTGGTGACCTAACAGACAAAGCCAGCATATGGACAACAGCCTGCCAGCCTGCTTCAGGCAGGGCAGAGCCCAGGGACAGGGGGCTCTCCTCACCTGCTTGTTAGAATGACAGCAGCAGAAATAGGTCAAAGGTGAATGCACCGAATATCTTCCTGTTTTCAGGTGCACAGCAGGATTGAATGGTTGCCTCATCCCAGGAGCCCGCAGAGGGTGAACGGGCAGAACTGAAAAGGGAAGGAGACTCAGCTGAGAAGAGGCCAACCCCAGCGCATTTTAAATCAGGGCCCTGAGTGCCCTGGGCCTTCCCTGGGACTCGGCCTCAGGGCCTGCTTTTATTATCTTTACACCGCTCGGGTCCACGCAGGTTTGGCAGGCATGAGACACGGAACAGAGGGACCCAAGTGAATCAGCCTTCAGGAATAGAACTGCTTGCAGGAAAAGTGCTCTTGCTGCGACGTATTTTCATGCTTCTAGACCTGCTTAAAATACGTGGTGTTAACAGAGCCTGCCCTTACTATGAGAAGGTGGGCTGTGCAGCTGAGACCAGGCAGGAATACGCTGAGGACACCAGTAAGAGCAAAAGCAGCTCAAACACATTGAGTGCTTACTATGTGCCAGGCACTTCTGAGCATTTGACATATGTTAATGCAGGCAGTCCTGCTTTTTAATCTTGATTTCCCTTACGAATTTGCTCTGTGTCCTTGAGAACTTACCCACCTTCTTTAAACAAAGAGAGAATCACATGCATTTCATAGCTTTGGGGAGAGAATTAAATGTAGATAATGTGGGGGCGCCTGGGTGGCTCAGTCGGTTAAGCGTCCGACTTCGGCTCAGGTCGTGATCTCGCGGTCCGTGAGTTCGAGCCCCGCGTCGGGCTCTGTGCTGACAGCTCGGAGCCTGGAGCCTGTTTCAGATTCTGTGTCTCCCTCTCTCTGACGCTCCCCCATTCATGCTCTGTCTCTCTCTGTCTCAAAAATAAATAAAGGTTAAAAAAAAAATTAAAAAAAAAATAAATGTAGATAATGTAGGTAAAGCGTGAGGAGGTGTTCCGTGATGGTGACCAATGTTATTTTTATTAATAATGTGAACTCTCCTGTTTATTTTCTTCCTTTGTACCTGTTTCCCAAGGCCTTGCCTGCCCAGGACCCATCCTTCTGAAAGTGGGAATACAGAGATCCACCTTCTCTCTCTGGGTGAGCTCCTACTTAACCCTCAAGACCCATTTCAAAAGTTCCCTGCACTGTGAAAGCTTTGCCAGTTTCCAGAGTGCAAGACAAATTGCTGTCTTTGCCATGCCTCCATCCTGGCCCTCACTACATCGTATGGTAATTGTGTCTGTTTATGCTCTATCTTCTTGACAGCTTGGAAGTTTCTGGAGGTGCAGTAACAACTGCACTCTCCTAGCTTAGCAGTTCTCCAGGTGCAGTCTGGAGACACCTGGGAGCCCACGAAACTCTTTCAGGGGGTCCTTGAGGTCAAAACTATTTCCATAACTCTAGGACGTCATTTGCATTTTTCATTCTATTAACATTGGTAGCGGTGGTGGGTAAAACTGACGTTGGTTTGAATCAAGGATGTGGCATATCAAAATGTACAAGGAATGGCCATATCTGTGACCGTCACCCAGTTGCATTAAAACACATGAGACTGGCACGTGTGTAAGGACACCAAGGATGTCCCTAATGAGGCAATGAAATGGTTAACTTTATGAAACCTCGACCCTTGCCTTTTTTTGTTGTTGTTCATTTGTTTATTTTGAGAGAGAGAATGTGAGCAGGGGAGGGGTGGGGGGAGAGAGAGAATCCCAAGCAGGCTCTCTGCTGTCAGGACAGAGCCTGACACGGGGCTCGATCCCACAAAGCTGTGATATCATGACCTGAGCCGAAATCAGGGGTTGGACACTTAACTGACTGAGCCGCCCAGGCGCCCCATCGACCCTTGTCTTTTTAGTGATCTGTATAAAGAAAAGCGGGAAGGACGGATAAAGCATTTTGGCTGCATACAAAAGCACCATCGTTGCAGGTAGCGTGGAGGAAAAGCTCACATGTGGTCGAATTGTGAGCTGAGTCACTCATTGCTTTTTCACGACACATGCTTTTTGCTTGAAAGAACAACCAACGAGCGCCATGCTTTTTCAGATTTGGGCATTTTGCAGATGTTCTCTCAGAAATGAATTAAGCGAGCCTGTCATTTTAGGGAACGCAACTGGCAGTATTTGTTACCGGCGATAAAGTTCGAGCTAAGTGAAAAGCAGAAGTTTGGAAAACTTTATCTGCCATTCTGAACTTGACGCCTTCTCATCAAACGTCCTGGAGGAGAACTGCGGCGATACTGGTGACTTTGAATTCGTGATACTGTACAATGAAACATGTCAATGTTTGGAAAACCTGCAGGAGTCTGTGAAGCAGTTGTTTCCCAATGAACAATCAAGATGTTAGGAAATCTTGCCTGGGTAAGAGATCCCTTCAAAGTGGGAGACAGACCAGTGGATTTTAATGGGGCAGAGTAGAACAGTTCGGCAGCACAGTTTGGGATTTTACGTTGCAGCTACGCTTAACCAAAACTTGTCAAGTGTGACCATAGTACCAAAGAACACCCATCATTATCCGAAAAGGCTGTTAAACTGCTTCTCCCTTTTCCAACCATGTATCTGTGTGAGGCCAGATTTTCTCTATACCTTTTAACCAGAACAAGCTATTGCCCCAGACCGAAAGCAGAAGCTGATCTCAGAATCCAGCTGTCTTCCATTAAGCTGGACATTAAAGGGATTTGAAGATATGTAAAACAATGTCCCTCTTCTCACCAGTCATCTTTGTTCTGTAAGGTAGAGTTTATTTTTTTATAACTTTTTTAAGTTTATACTTATGTATTTTGAGAGTGAAAGAAAGCAAGTGGGGGAGGAGCGGAGACAATCCCAGGCAGGCTTCAGTGCTGTCACAGAGCCCCGTGCAGGGCTCGCACTCACGAACTGTGAGATCATGACCTGAGCCTAAATCAAGAGTCGGACTCTTAACGGATGGAACCACCCAGGCATGCACGATAGAGTTTACTTTGTAAAATATAGACACGTTTTGATTTCAAAACATATGTGACATGTTACCGTGTAATGGGTTGTTTTGAAATGAATAAATTCATGCATATTTGTTTTTTTTTTTTTTAATTTTTTTTTTCAACGTTTATTTATTTTTGGGACAGAGAGAGACAGAGCATGAACGGGAGAGGGGCAGAGAGAGAGGGAGACACAGAATCGGAAACAGGCTCCAGGCTCTGAGCCATCAGCCCAGAGCCTGACGCGGGGCTCGAACTCACGGACCGCGAGATCGTGACCTGGCTGAAGTCGGACGCTTAACCGACTGCGCCACCCAGGCGCCCCAATTCATGCATATTTGTACAGTTCTTCAGTTTTCGTATCTTATATGACAAACAGCAGCCAAAGCACTCTGGGGCCTCTCCTCAATAATTTTTAAGCACGTAGAGACATCCGAAGACCACGGATGTTGCGAACCGCTGACTCGTGGCCCGGCACATAGTGGGTACTCACTAACTAGATGTGGTGGCCAGGCCTTTGAAGGCGATGACAGGCCAGGCTTCCTGGTTGCGATGTTTCTCTGTTCTTCGAAGGACGGTGTCTGGACGGCCTGGTCCTTGCTCCTGTGATGCAAAGCGGGGCTGGACGCGGTGACCTTGGAGCTCCTTCAGACTGAGTCCCACCGCCTGCTTTATGCTAAGTGAGATTACTGGTGAGCCCGCACATCCACATCCCAAAATCACCAGTGTGGGCTGCAGGTTCTAATTCCGTTTCTTTTCTGCCTTTATTGCTGGGCTTGGGCTTACAGTGGGAAGCCTGCGGAATTGCCGAGACAGTAATTTGCAATGAAATTTAAGAAATGTTAGGGGTCAACCCTGGGGCAGATGTAGGCTATTTTTAACAGGCCATTTAAGAATAGAGCAAAGGTGGGCCACTTACCACTCAGGCCTTCTGGCTGCCTTGACAAGATGCCTCCTTAAGGAGGGGAAATGCTGATTGCTCTCTCCTTGCTCAAAGGTGGAAAAAGGTAGGGGAGCAGTGACCCTTCCCTGACACCCTGTAATCCAGTCTCCCCTCTCCTTCCTCTCTCTCCTGCCCTGGCTGATCCCTGCGGACCTGAAAGAGAGCATCTTCCCAGGCCCACCTGTGTGGCTGCCTGTCATTAGAGCCGAGGCTATGATACACGTGAGGAACCAGTAATGGGGCCTGGGAACAAATCTAATTAGCTAATGTGTGAAAACGTAAATAAAGAGACCAACCGCCTCCATGACTTTCAGGGCTTGTGGAGGTTGAGGTGGCCCTGGGCCTTTAGTGCCAACGCGCTGGGGCTCCTTTTGCTTGGGTCTCAGTTGTGGAGGGACCACCAGGAAGACCGGGGCTGGGTTATAGCTTTCGATGGGGACAGATGCCTTTGTACAGTCTCTTAGGTGGAGTCTCCCAGGCATTTTGGGGATCAGGCTGGGGACCCACCTGTGAGGGGGCGTGAGTGGCAGGCCTGGCAGGGGAAGTTGGTCTGCGGTGCAGCTGCAACAGAGGCCTCAGCCGACCCGCGGGGAGCTCGGAGCAGGGGCAGCCCCAACAGTGGCCCTGGAGTGATGCAAGGGGTCTCTGCTTTGTTCCCCCGTAATGGTCTGTCCCTAGTTGCCAGCTGTGCCCCACACCAACCAGGGTGGGGGGAGCAGAACAGAAAGCCACACAGTCCCCCTGAGTCTAGTGCAGTTCCCGGAGACGGACTCAGCGAGAGCCACCAGCAACCTGGAAGCAGAGGAACAGGTGTCCAGGTCCTAATGGGTGACCTGAGCAGTGCATCGCAGCACAGTGCGCACAGGCAACAGGAGACCGTCTGAAGATGCCGGGAGTGAAGGATGCAAGTCAAGGCGCGGGCAGAGCCGGAAACAGCACGTTTCGTTTTAAAACAGAGAGAGGGGGCGCCTGGGTGGCGCAGTCGGTTAAGCGTCCGACTTCAGCCAGGTCACGATCTCGCGGTCCGTGAGTTCAAGCCCCGCGTCGGGCTCTGGGCTGATGGCTCAGAGGCTGGAGCCTGTTTCCGATTCTGTGTCTCCCTCTCTCTCTGCCCCTCGCCCGTTCATGCTCTGTCTCTCTCTGTCCCAAAAATAAATAAACGTTAAAAAAAAAAAATTTAAAAAAAAAATAAAAATAAAAATAAAAAAAATAAAACAGAGAGCGTATTGCTCCAAATAAAAGGAAAGGAAACATAGACGGTACTTGATGTCTGTCTGCTGAAAGACTGGATGAAAGGATGAATAAAACGGTGAGATTGTGTATGGGAATCCAATACGTAAAGAGGGTAACATTGCTCTTGGGCAGGTGTTGAACCTTCCTGTGCCTCAATTTTGTCATCCTGTAAAATGGGAATGATAATGGCACCCTCGTGGATACTTTTGTGAGGATTAAATAACAATGTGTTTAAATGCTTATTAGCAAAGGGCCTGGTATTCAGTAAGAATTGGAGAAGTGTTGTCTATGATGAGGGTTGTTGCTATTGTGGGGGTGTGGTGGTTGCTGTCATGCAAAGTGCTCTCCCACCATGACAGTCTCTAGGTACAGCCATGGCATCTGCCATCTCCCAAGAGCACAGTTGCAAACCAGCAATCTACAGGAGACCGCGGAGGCACACATGTGGTTTGGGGCTGGCTCCGGTTTGTCTGGGACAAGAGTTTCTCGAAGAGTATGGACACTGGTACCTGGGGTCTCTTTAGTGGGGGACGCATAAAGCTTAAAGCAAGGGTCTCGTTTCTGTCCTGTCTCACCCTTGATTATCTCAAGGAGGAAGTCTCCGGCTGCTGCTGGGGTGTCCCTAATGCCTCTCTTAACATTTGCTGTTTTCTCTTTTTTTTTTTTTTTTTTTTTAATTTTTTTTTTTCAACATTTATTTATTTTTGGGACAGAGAGAGACAGAGCATGAACGGGCGAGGGGCAGAGAGAGAGGGAGACACAGAATCGGAAACAGGCTCCAGGCTCTGAGCCATCAGTCCAGAGCCTGACGCGGGGCTCGAACTCACGGACCGCGAGATCGTGACCTGGCTGAAGTCGGACGCTCAACCGACTGCGCCACCCAGGCGCCCCTGTTTTCTCTTTTTTTAATGACGAGAGAGTAGGCTGCAGACTCAGCAACGCCCCTCCCCCCAACCCTGGGGGGGGGGGGCAGAACCTGGCTGGATTTCAGTAGCATTATCTTGCTTTCAGTGTTCTCACTTTTCTAGTGACCATCTATTTATAAGCAAAATCTGTTTTTTTAATTACTGTTGTGACAGAAAGATTCTTCGTAACGTAAGTTTCATAAAAATGAGTAAACCAACTTAAAGAAAAATGTGAAATAACTATGCAGGAGGGGCGGGGGTTACACAAATGACTAGATTGAGATGCACTGGGTTTAAGGGACCGGACAGGAAGCGTTCGGGAGGCAGAATTGGCAGGGCTGGGACCCGCCTGCCTTCCTCTGCACACAGTTTATGCCACAGAGAATGCCCCCTGCCTTCTCATCTTCTGTGTGGCTCCGATTGAGCACACTTTCCCATCCTCGCTTCAGAGCCTCTTCCTTCACAGAGTTTCCCCCCCCCCCCCACCCCAATTCCTCCCGGGCGAGGAATCTCCCTGCTCTGTTCCCATAGCACCTCAGGGGCAATAAGGCTTTTCTATTCCATTAGAGCAGGTACAGACTAAATTCCAGTCGTTTGTACATAGCACAACACAGAGCACACAGCAGATACTCAGATGTTCACTCTGAGTCTGCACGTCACCGAACTGTGGCCAGATGATAAGCATGCGCACTGATCCAGGCCAATGTTGCCAAAGATGGAAACTGCAGCAAAGTGCCATGGGGCCCCCAGCTGCCAGTTGCTTGGGCCTGTGATTTAAAACTTTACAATGGTCATACTTAGTTAGCTTTAGCTAAACCTGATGGGGGGAGGGTGTGAGGGCTGGGTGGTGAAGGACAGAAGCAGGCAGCCGCCATCCCTGTTTCTGTGAGAAGTCCATTAGAGCTGATAGCTGCGACAGCTCCTCTTTTGTCCCCAGGAGCCATCTACTCTCATCAAAGCCACTCGCACTCCTCCTCCCCTCCTTGTGACCCTGTTGTACCCTGCTCCCCATCATAAGTGATCAGCCTTCAGTGCCGATTATGTTAGCCGCTGATTGTGTTAGCCGCTGATCGGTAGGAAAGAGGACCGAGAACCAACAGTCTTCTTTCAACATGACAATGACCTTCTGTCTGTCTTCCACCTGGGGAGAGAGAGTTTGGCCTGGCAGAAGGCTCTCCACAGTGCTCTGATGCGCAGACTGGGATTTGAACCTCCACCTCCTCCACTGATGGCCTTGTGACCTTGGGCAAGTGACCACCCCTTTGGTAGCCTCGGGTTTCTCATCGTGATTGCGGCCTCCACGTTATACCAGTGGAGCTGGCGCAGTGACGGGCAGGTGGCAGGGAGCTCCTGCTCCATAAACTTCTGGCTCTGCCACCTGGTCTGCTCCAGGGTTGCAATGGGGTGAGGGGCATGTCTGGGGAGACCATGTGAAAGGGAAGGGGCTCCTGTCTCCCGTTGTAATGGATACAAATGAAAGGTGAGACCCCATTAAAATGGGAAATCCAGGATTTGTAATTCTAGAAGCTTAGCACCTCAGGGTGCTTGCTAAGATGCAGATTCCTGGGGGCTGGCTCCAAGGATCCTGGATACAGCCAGAAAGTGCATTTTAAATAACCCCCCAGGTATCTCCTGCATGTAGTTCCCAGATATAGGTATTTCCTAGATCACAGGGCTGGACGGTCTAGTCCAGAGGTCGCAAACGGGAACCACTGCTCAAAATTGAGAGTTTTCCATTCATACTGATATTCCTTGTTCTTTGGGAAAATCAGAAGCATTGCAATATCGGGCCTACTTTTCTACCTGACCAGGGGCCAGAGCTCAGTTGCTCCTGCCCCCTCCAAATAGGGCCATGGTTTTTATTTGACATCCTGATCCAAACTTGTGTTGTTGGAGTTTGTGGCCGCTAGCTGGTCCGGTCCCCTCACCTCACAGACTGGGAAACTGAAGCCCAGAGCCAAAATGGTTTAAATGCAGAGAGCCAGCTTTGGATGCCCAGGTCAGAGGCAACCTCGGAAGAGCTGCTGTGTCCACTGTGGTGGTCCACTGTGGGTACACGGAAGCAGTGGGCGAAGGAGGACAAAGTCAGTGCAGGGCACTCCCGGGGAGGGGAGAAGCAAGCATGAAGACTCACAGGGCCCAGGACCAGGCTGTTGCAGGGCCCAGGGAGGCTGAAGGAGGCCGTGAGAGGTGAGGGGCAGATCCAAAGCTGCTGGCCCTCATGGGTGGGACAGTCTAGGGTGGCAGAGAGCTAACTATAGGGGGTAGACCAGGGGTACGGGGCCAGCATGGGCACAGGATGGAAGGGAGAGAGGAACGGGGGAGGAAGGGAGGGAGGGTCCTCTGCATAACCAGTCCTAAGGAGCAGGGAACAGCTGACGGCTCTCTCTGTCCCCACAAGGAGTGGGCCTCCTTGAGGCTGCAGAAAGCAAAGCCCAGAGATGGGAATGGGAGAGAGAGAGGGAGAGAGAGAGCGAATACTCCTGGTATTCCTTGAACCCCCAGATCCAGTTTGTTTCATGAGTTAGTAGGTACCCACCCCAATTAGGGCTGCCAGATAGGAAACAGGTTAGCCCATTAAAATTTGAGTTTCTGTCGGGGCGCCTGGGTGGCTCAGCCAGTTAAGCATCTGACTTCGGCTCAGGTCATGATCTCGCAGTCCGTGAGTTCGGGCCCTGCGTCCGGCTCTGTGCTGACAGCTCAGAGCCTGGAGCCTGCTTCAAATTCTGGGTCTCCCTCTCTCTCTGCCCTTCCCCCACTCATGCTGCGTCTCTCTGTCTCTCTCTCTCTATCTCTCTCTCTGTCAAATATAAACATTAAAAAGAAATTTAAAATTTGAGTTTCTGATAAACTAAGTATTTTTTAACATAAGTGTGTCCCATGCAATATTTGAGACCTAGCACAAAAATTATTTGTTTATCTGAAATTCACATTTAACTGGGCATCCTGTATTTTTTTAAAGTGTTTCTTTTAACGAAATTTTAAAATTTATTTTTGAGAGAGACAGGGGGACAGGGTGTGAGCGGGGACTGGGCAGAGAGGGAGACACAGAATCTGAAGCAGGCTCCAGGCTTCGAGCTGTCAGCACAGACCCTGACACGGGGCTCGAACCCACAAACCGCGAGATCATGACCTGGGCATCCTGTATTTTTATTTGCAATCTGCGACCCTAACCTCAACCCTCCTTTGGGTTTAAGCCAGGCTGGTTGGACTCATGAGTCTTGCAGTTAAAGGGATCTCAATGAAAGCAGATGGTGGGGAGGTGACTCAGCTTGCCTGGGGTCACAAGGCCAGCCAGCCAGTGAGCAGCTGGATTAGAACACAGGTCTGTGACTCAGAAGCCTGTGATTCCCACCCTCTTCACCCCGCCCCTGTCCAACAGCATGGGAGATGGCAGAGAACAGATGATCTGAAGCTCGTGCAATAGAAGTGGGTCTGAACAGAATGTGGACCAGGGAAGGGAAGAGAGAAGGGAAGGCGGACTCATAGTTTTGTCGACTGACGGAGGGGACATTCATTTTTTAATACTTTGTGCAGACTCACTCCCCGGATATTTGTCAAGCCCCCTACCGGGTGCAAGGCACTGTGCTTGTTTCTCTGATCCTTCCAGTGGGCTGAATAGTATCATGGTTTATCCTTCCCCTTTGCAGATGGGAGAGTGAGGCTCAGAGAGGCCACAGGTCTGGGAGCCGCAAGGAGCCCCGAGCTCCATGCCCTACCCTGCCACCCACGCAGCGGCCTGTCTGCTCCAGCGCTTGCTGTGTGTTCAGATGCAACCTCCCATCCCCTGCCTGAGCCAAGCAATGAAACCGAAACTGGTAGTAAACGTTCAGTCTGTGTCTGCCCTTGGTGTGTCTGTTGTGACATATACCTGATGCTTAATCCTGTCCCCCTGCATCAGGCCACACCCCTCCTTGCATGTCCCCAGTGTGGTGCCCAGCCATGTCTCCTTTCCGTGTTGTGGGGTAGAGGCTGCTGGGGAGGGGGACAGGAGCTCAGGGCCTCAGCGGTGCCGGTGCCAGAAGTTGGATCCTGGCCTCTGGTGCCATGGTGACGGTTACTATAGAAACGCACAGGCTGCACTCAGCAGGACTACCGGGATGTGAGCAGGTTTTCACAGACTGGAGCCAACCGAGGGGGGGGGGGTCTTGGTAGTGGTTAGAGACCCCCCACACACACACCCCAGAGTGAGGGCCAAGTCGTGTCTGGGGGCTGCCCCACTGTGTCTCCATCTTTCTCTCCTGCCACTTCCCACTCATCCCTTCTCCTTATTCCATGCGGTCTACAGTCTCAGTGGCTCTGGCTGCTGTTTTCTCAGTCTGGAACAACCCTTCTGGCTTCTTCACTTGGCTAATTCCTCCTTACCCTCCAGGCCTCTTCCTGACGCTTTCTTCTGTTCCACAAATATTTACTGAGCGTCTAATAAGAACGAGACACTGTTCTGGTCACTGGGGACCAAGGCAGACAAGGGCCCTACTCTCATGGAGATGCCAGTCTCCATCAAAGAAGCGTGCAAGTAAATGAATGAGAATACATTCAGACGGAGCCCCGGAGAGAACAAAAGGAAGGCGATGAGGCAGGAAGTACTGGGTTGTGGGGATTGGAGGCCAGGGAAGGTATGTCTAAGGAGCGACATCTGTCCTCCCTGAGCCCTCTGGTTCTCCTCACTTGCGTGGTCTGGTCCCTGAGTCACAGGGACCAGATATAATGTCACTGCCTGCCTTCCACCCTAAGGTACTTTTTTCCTTGAAGGCAGGAGCAAAGTGTCATCTGTCTCTGTATCCCCAGTGCCGGTGCATAGCAGGGACTTGGTAAGCCATACGCATTTACTGAGTGTGACCCACGGGTCGGGCAATGTCACACATAGCTGACGTGTCCCCTTTATATTGGTTCCATGACATAACTGTGATCCGATCACATTTGATTGTTTTAGAGATTCAGGAACCAGCCTCGGCCAGGTTTAGTCGTTAGCTTCAAGTCTGCTGGCTAGTGCTTAGTAGGGCTGAGATCCAAACCCAGTCTGGCCCTCCATGCTCCTTTTGTGGATCGTGATGACAGCTTAATGGAGATACGATTCACATAGTATACACTCCACCTTTTTAAAGCATACAGGTTAGTGGTTTATTCATAGAGTTGTGCGTCAACTGAGTTCCTCCAGCCAGGGCCTTCAACCTCAGCCTCATAGGAGGACCTGAAGTTCAGAAGTTGGGTGCAGATTATAGACTTAGAACCCGGGAGTCCTGTGTGGGCTGGCTGCATTTCTTTTGGCATATCACTATTGAGATTTTGCTTAGTGGCATTTTAAATGGATATGCTTGGCCTCTCTGAATTAAGACCCCAATTCTTCACTGGAAATCTCAAAACAACCTACGGACAAATAAGTTGAATTCCAGGAGAGCCTTCAGAGTGCTTTCCTAGCTGAAACACGGGGCATGCGGTCCATGCAGCCACTCAGAATGTCTGGAATTCACCAGGCTGCGTTTTTAAAGCCCGAGGCTTCGTGGAAGCCTGACTCGATGGCATGTGCTGGCACAGAAGGGGCTTCAGCCAGAGGGAGCCAGGAGCTCTTTGCACCCCAGGACCACTCTGGCCTCCCCTTCATGAGGAACCTGTAGTGTTCGATTTAACCTGTTTGCCCGGTTCACTTAGCCCCAGTACCAGTGAGTGGAGTAGGTGATCGGTCAGTTTATCCTTTTCCTAGTGGGATGGGCTCCATCGTCCCACATTTTCACCTCCTTCCCCCACCCGCCATTTAGCGAATCACATGTGGCCTGAATCTCACCTCTGTAGTTATTAAAGTATTGAAGGGGAATGGGTATAACTTTTTTCCCAGCCTGGTGCACAAAAGAGGTCACTTGGCTTTTCACCATGAACGTCAAAGCCCTCCGTTGCCCAGCCGAGCAGAATGTTCAGACTCTCTCCAGCCCCATCCCTCCCTCGTCAGTCTCTAGGGGTCAGGCTGCAGTCCAAGATGGGGGGAGGTGAGCCCTGGAGGACCTCCTCAGTTCTTGCATCATCTTGCTCGTGGCCTGCTCTGCGTCTCTGTCCGTACTCGGAGACAGGGACCAAACTTGGCCAGTTGAAGCCGAAAAATATTTCTTGAAGATTGTTTGTTGTGTAGCCTTGAGAGTTGTTCAGAGGCCGGACACTCGGGCTTGGAGATCACACATCTAGGAGCAACTTCCCAAACGGCACAACTGTTCCCCTGCTGGGCACGGACACTGCCACCAGCACCACCAACACCAGCAGGGCTGGACCCCGGATTGGGGGGATGATGCTGCCTGAAACCCAATTCACCTCACGGCCGCCGTCCTTGCCAGAATGGATTCCATGCAGTCCCTGCTTCTCAGTAGTGGCCACGTTCGTGTCCTAAGAGGGCATGTGTGATAGGAGAAACCAGGTTTACATGCTGTCTCTCTGGGTACAAAGGAGACTGACTGGAAAGTGAATTTGGACTTTTGTAAGGGGAAAAGTAGACTCATGAGGTGGAGAGTTCTCCCCCAGATGAGCAGCCCAAACAAGTAACCGGTTACTGACAGATCGTAGGCCAATTTGCCCATCTCTGCCCTGTACTTCTGTGCCACGGGATTTGGAGAGGGCCATCCGTTGGCCCCCCAAGTAAAGCCTTCTTTCCCCTTCTCTCAAGCCAACGGGTATCTGCTTGGCTGGCATTTCTATAACTAAGATGAGCCCCAGAATAAAGAAGCCTGCTCCAAGATGACCGTAAACCCACATGGACCCAAGTGGGAAGAACTGTTCCCCAAAGGAAATCAGAGTGCTGTTTCCAAAAGAAGAGATTCTGGGCAGGAACGACGACTCATACTCACCACAACTGGGAAATTGCACAGAATTGTATTTTATTTTCTTGAAACTTAAACTTAATTTTATTTTAATATATAGAGACCTAAGTCCCAAAGGTAGAATTTCTGGCTCAGAGGTCGTGTGTATTTTAAATCTGAACAGACATTGCCAGTATTTCCAAAAAGCTTCATAGTAATTCTCATCCCTTCCAGTAACGTATGAGCGTATCTTTTTCCTGCTCTTCCCAGCCCTGAAGTTTTTCTTTTTGCCCAGCTGAGAAAAGTGAGGCGTCCTTGCTGGATTCTGTATGCTCCAGTGACAGCATCTGTGTGTCTCCGCACTTTTGTATTCGTTATATACCTCGATTCCCCACCTGGGTGTCCTTTTTCTCCTCCCCAGCCTGCTGAGCTCCTACTTGGCTTTCAAAAGCCAGCCACAAGGCCCTGTACTTGGGAGGCTTCCCTAATCCTCCACAGTCAGCTTGCCTTCCTCCCTACTGCCTGCTCTCTCTGTGTTCCCCCCTGCCAGCCCCATCGCAGGGCACTAACAGGATTTGGGTCTCTGGAAGTCTTCCCCATAGCACTGTAAGAG
Source organism: Herpailurus yagouaroundi (assembly GCF_014898765.1). Lineage (NCBI taxonomy): Eukaryota > Metazoa > Chordata > Mammalia > Carnivora > Felidae > Herpailurus > Herpailurus yagouaroundi. Next base: position 63,553,633 of record NW_024412377.1, read on the forward strand.
AAGAGAGGATCCAGTTTTCTCTGCCTGAACTGTGCCTGGTGCAGAGCAGCGGCCCAGGGAATGTCCATTTGTTAAATGCCATTATAACAAAGCCTTTACACAAATGTTTGTGGGGTGAGGGAAGGAATCTTGTAAAAGGATGCTGGTGCTTGTAGCTGTCCAGGCAGGGTGAACTGGAAGGAGTCTGCAATTACAGAATCTGTGGGCAAAGCATCTCGGGGCCAGAGGGACCCTGAGGGCACCGTGTAGGCCTTGATCAGTTTAGAATTCCTACGATTCTGACATTCTCTGTTCTTTCTGGACTCAGGCATCCAAGGTCACCTCATTATGGCTCGCTCTGTGTGAAGACAGTACCCCAAAGGGGCCATCGATTTGGAATATCTGATCAGCTTTCTGAGTCAGATCCACTAGCTCGTAAAATCCAATAGATGTCAAAGATCTGTCAGGCCCATTAACCTCTGGAGGTCTATTAAAAGGCTGCTTTAGCTAAGGAGATTCTGTTTCTGTCATACAGACACCAGGGCAGCCAATTTGACATATGCCTGAGTTCAGTAAGTTAGGAAGGGGGCAGATTTAAAATGGGATAACTTGATCTCTGCTAGTTTTATCTGAAGACTCTGCCGTTTCTTCACTGGTCCACAGAGGGCATCTGCTAATTTGCCCAGCCCTGTGATAGGTATATGGGCGGGGGCTTCCTCCGGGGAACATTCTAGAACTTCTAGAACTAGGTAAAACCTGCCTCCAAGATAAAAAAAAAAAAAAAAATGAACCCAGTCCCTCCCTTCATAATATCCTATGCACATCTCTGTTTTATCCCTTATACCACTAAAACATAATTCTTTGTTGCCTGTGGGTCCTTCCTATTATATTGTGAGTGCCTTAGGAACAGTGTTTGTAGGGATTCACTCTAATAGGAAGGGAGGGACAACTGTAACCACAATTACTTGAGCAAAAAAAGAAATGTGGTTGGCACACCTGTCACAAGTCCTTCCATACGTGGCAGGATAGGCACTGGCAGGTTTCACGTGACGGCAAACCGAACAGCCCTGTGAAAAAAGAACCTTTCTCTCAGGAGAGCCAGCCAGTCTCCCGGGCTGGTTCCCACTGGCCCAGTGTGGGGCCACTTGCCAAACCTAAAGCATTCCTCTAGCAAAGCAGTTGCCATATTGTGCTGTAATTACTGCTCTACCTGCCTGTTTCCCATCCAGAATTATGACTTCCTTGATGGGTGGGACCAACTCCATCTTGCCAGTGTCTAGTTTAAGGCTGGCACACAATAAGTGCTTCCTGAATGTGTGGGGGGCGGGGCGGGGGGGTGGATGGATGAATCAGTGAATGAATGGATGAGTGAATGAGTGGAACTAACATTGTTGAAGGCCTTTGGTGTATGAGGCCCCATGAAATCCACCTGTTGGACGCCGTGTTTCCAAAGTGGTGCAAAAATATTCCCTACCTCCCATGCTTTTCTGGGAGGAGACCTTGTATGTCCACGTCAAGAGGCAGAGTCCATTTGCACTCCTCTTGAGTCCTTGTGGCTGGCACCTGTTACGTTCACTAGAATGTGAGGGAGGTGATGCTGGCTAACTTCTGGGCCTTCAGAGAGCTGTAGCTTCTGTCTTCACCTCTTGGAACACCCCTCCACGCCACACTGTGAGGAAGCACAAGCAGCCATGTGGAAAGGGGTAGCAGAAAGAACCAGAATTCCTTCCAGCAGCTCCTCAGACTTCCCAGCTGGTGGTCAGAACTAACTGCCTGTCACATGAGCGAGGCCTTCAAGCCATCCCTGGGCCTTGGCTGGCACCACATTAAAGCAAAAGAACCACCCAGTCAACCTACAAAATCGGGAAACATTAATAATAACAATAATAATATAATAATAATATTTTGTTCTCAATCAGTTCCATGGAAGTAGAGGCTCAGAGGCATTAAATAGCTTCCCTTAAATCACACGGTCCTTAGACAGTAGAACATCAGACTTGCAGCCAGGATGTGCTCAGAGAAGAAACTGATTTGGCCAGCCATTACTGATGGAAATCAGTAATAGGAAGGCAAACCATTTGACAAAGTCACAGAAATGCATCTTGGAGCCAGGCACTGGATTTGGTTAGAGTCTCTTTGAGGCCTCGGGCATGGTAGCTAGGTGTGTGGACATAAGGCAGGGGCTATACCAGCATCAGAGTGTGAGAGATGTAGGCTGCTGTGATTTACAGGGAGGGGGTGGCATAGAGTGTGGAAGTCAGGAGGGCGCATGCCCATCTGAAAGAGATGGCTACCACGAGGGCCCTGCCTATTGCTGCCAGGTGTGTGGGTCGGCCCAAGACCACCAGATCCTTCAGTATTTCAAAAGCACAACATATTCAAGTATCTCCATCTTGTTGAGTTGGGAGGAAGGCGGCGGGTGGGGGGGGCGCTTATGGAGAAGACATTTGAATTCCAGATCTGACCCACAGAACCCAGATTTTGATTTTTTTTTTTCGAAAGAACTTGCTAGAATATAGAACATAACTACTGTCTTTGTTCCAGCAGAAAAAAAGCAAATTTTTTTCACTATAAGCTCCATAAAGGGCTTCAAAATGTTGCTGGTTTTTGGTGTGTTTTTTTTTTTTTCCATAGTTAAGATAATTCACTGGGGACTCCTGGCCCATCTTCCACCTCCTAACTGGCTTTTGCTTCTCTGAGCTGTCATCATCCTATGAAATGCTGCTCTCTCCCAAGGGAGGCCAGCCAGGGAAATGCCATGTGGAAAGGAAGGCACCTCCTGCTTTCTTAGGCCTAGACACCCATGGGTTCTCATCCCACCAGGAGCCTGGTCCCTTGCAGGTACGGGGTCCCTGGTTCAGTCTGGAGAGATGTCATACTCTCGGCATACTGGCGGCCCCATGGCGCCCTCCTGGGCAGAAAGCATCTCATTGGTTGACCTCACTCACTGGGTCCAGGACCTGAAGGTGAGGCATCCCCAGGGAGGCTAAGCCAGACCTACAGTGGCCCTAGAGGTCCTCACTCAGAGAGGCCAGGTAGCCATGCTTCCTTCTGTCTAGCCTCAAGCTCACGACCTCTGTTTCTCTGTGTTCTTCTGCCCTTCAACAGAAGTGAAAACCTTCTGTGCTTCTCTATGTCTCATGGTGCCTCGTGCTGCCGCCTGGGTACATTTCACATCCATGAACTTCTTTACCATTTACGGCAACCCACCAGTTTTATAGCGGTGCCTGACCGGGGCTCAGAGAAGCGGGCGACTTGTTCAAGATCGTACAGTTGGTGAACATAGTAGACCTGGGTATTTTGTGATTATTTATACATTTATGGTTACTTATAGTTTTACTCAGCAAATTTTTAAAAGAATTCCTACGTTAACAATTGAAAAGTCCCCTTTCTCACCCTGATTCTCGTATGCCCGGTCTTCTCCCCACAGGCAGCCCACTCTTACCACCTTTTTGTATGTACTGAAAGTCATGAAATTGGGATGAAGTTGGGATGAGTTGGGATCAGCCGAGCTCCGTGGCCACTTGGTTACGGATCATCACCTCTTGGAGAAAAGAGGTAAAGGCCCCTCCTGGTCCCCGAGTTCAAGCAGACTGAGTGTATGGCCCTGGCAAGTGCCTCAGCCTCCTTGAGCCTCAGTTTCCCCACGTGCTGTGAGAACGTAGCTGCTTGGGTTTTGTCTGCGAAGATCAAGAAGTGTACCACATGTGCTTGCACGAAGTTGGGCAAAGGGATAAGGTTTCCCAATTCACTCTACTCCCTGTTGACCCTTCGTTCATTCCACGCCGTACCTCCAGCACCTCGAAGAGCGCCTGGCACATTGTAAGCATTCAATAAGTATCTGTTGCCTAAAAGAACAAATGAACCATTGGCCCGTGTGCTGGAGCTGCAGCTCACCAACTAGGTGTCTTTAGACTGGCCCCCTACCCCTCTCCTAGCCTCAGTTTCCCCATCTCTGAGGAAGTGGGTCCCTTCCTCCGGGTCTCAACCCACCCAGCCCAGTTTGCATCTGAAACAGCCTTCAGGGGCCTGTGAGCAGCCCAGGGGAAGTTGTCCTTCTGTTTCCCTGAATATTATTCTTCAACTTGCATCCATTTTGGAGTATTCAGCGTTGCCATGGTATCACAACTGATCCCTCTCTCTGTCTTTCTCTCTCTGTCTTTCTCTCTCCCTCCCTTAACCACTCTCCCTTCCTCTTCCCTGCACCTCCCACCCCACCCCAGCAGACAGTCCAGGGGCCTTAAAGGGCCAGCTCTGCAATTTCCAGAGAAGGATGCTTTCTGAAGTCACAGGATAGCTGTTGTTTCCTGGCCAGGCGTTCACTTGATTCTATCCTTTGGGGAGGCACATTGTAGCTAGGAGCTGTGGAGTCAGGGCTCCCCAGGGAAGGGCAGGCTGTCCCCAGGCTGCGAGTGGTGACTAGGCCTGAAAGGTGAGAACCTCATGCTACCCGGCTGATTCTCCAGAATCAAGCTGGAGGCAGAAATGGGAACGGTCTCCAGACGGACCTGTGGAACAGAAGAACCTGGTTCTGCCAGGGCCAGAGCACGGCAGACGTGAAGCCACTCGAGGGACAGTAATTAATGTTTAAAATGTGAGACTTGAATGGAGACACGGTTGCCCACAGACGCCACTGCCGTGGCTTTGAAAATGACAATTCTCAGATTTACTGAGATATAACGGACACGTAACGATGGTGCAAGTTTAAGCTGTTCGAGGTGATGGTTCGATACGTGCGTATATTGCAGTGTTGACCACAGTATCAGTTAATACATCCCTCACCTCACATAATTACCAGGTTGCTGTTATGGTGAGCACATTTAAGATTTACTCATAATGACTTTCAGGTCTACAATCCAGGATTATTAACTATCGTCACCGTGCTGCACATTAGACGCCCCGAACTTAACTCATCTTATGACTGGCAGTTTGTGCCCTTTGACCGACTTCTCCCCATTTCCCCCACCTCCCAGGTCGTCATAAACATCAGTCTACCTTTTGTTTCTATGAGTTCTCCATTTGTAGATTCCACGTGTAAGTGAGATCATACAGATCGTGTTTGTCTTTCTCTCTCTGACTTAGTAGGGATGGAAATTCTTAAAGACATTACCATGGTAAGAGGGAAGGGCCAAAGGTCCCATAAGTAACAAAGATTCTGGCAAAGGCTGCTAAATAGCAATCAATCAGAATTGTTATATAAATGAGGACTGTAATAAGTAATAACTGTGTGCCTGTTGGGTCCCCATTTCACTGATGAGGAAACAGTGGCCCGGAGGGGGTCCAGTACCTGACTGTGTGGTACCGTGTTGACGTGGTGAGACCGGAACCCTGTTGTCCAGAATCCCCCTCCCTGCATGGTTCCAGGTGTGAGCTGGCCAAAAGAGGCGTGTGCACAAAAATCCGGAGGTGGAGGGGAGCGGTGGCTACACTCTCTGAGATGTGTGACTGCGTTGGCTGTGGTGGCAAGTGAGACACAGAGTTGACAGTGGTCCCCACGGGCCTTTACTCTTTTGCGCTCTGTGTCCAGCTCTTCTCCCTTCACCCTCACAGCAGACGCATGGAGGCATCAGCTCCCCTTCCCAGTCCCATTCAGCTTCCCGATCGACTGGCCCGCGAGCCTTCTGATCCTCCCTGCCCCATCCAGACCTTCCTTCGCCCCCACTGGATAAGGCCAAACTCTGATAATAAAGCCCTTATTCCATGCCCCTTAGTGGCCTTCTCCCCACTTGAACCCTGACTAATACTTTGACCAAGGCACAGCTACTGAGAGATGGAAGGAACCTCAATTGAAACCCGGCGCCATAGGAGAAGTCTGCAGTTCTCTCTATGATGTCCTCGAAGATGTTGAGAGAGAGTTATCAGGCACCCAGGTGCCTAGCGCTGTGGCAGACTATGGATGACACCAACGAATGAGAAGCCGGGCTTGCTCTCAGGGAGCTTTCAGAGATAGAAAATGAACAGACACAAGGCATTGAGAACACCCACCTGTCAGGGTCTTTCCTAGCAGAGATCATGTCAACCACTGTAGTTTAATTGCGTAAGCTTTTGTGTAAGACAGAAGGCCATGCCCTAGGGTGGGGGTGGGGGGGCGGGGGCTGTGAAGGTGAGGGGCATGGGCGCTGGCCTGGTGGGGTAAATAATTACAGAGATTGTACCTAAAGATGCACATACCGACTGGTATCTGCTGTGTGCACTTGGCCAGCATCCAAGTCCTCTTCTTCCAGAGACTTGTTCCTTTGGGGAAGGATGTCTTCTCTAGTCTCATCCCATGTGGTCTGGGCTGATCCTTCTCCTTGGCCACAGTGAGTGGTTCTGGGTAGAACACATGGCCCAGGTTAGCCTGCTGAGGGTCCCCTGAAGGACTTTTGCTGGAACCCTGGGAAAGGGGCCCTCGTGACTCACTCCTCACCTGGCTGGTTGGGCTCCGGACCATCACGGAGTCTGAAGTTTCTTTGCCTCAGAGGACAGGGTTGCGTGACGCATATAAACCAGGGCCAATAGGAGGCTCCCCTCCCTCCAACAGGAGGGAGCCGAACCACATCAGGCGAGGAGGTCAGGAGGCCTTTTCTGGTTCCAGAGCTGTCTGTATGTTTCTTCTGCACTCCTTATCACAGACGCGATCACCCAGTTGGAGGATTATCTGATGACTGTCCCTCACAGATGCTGCAGGGGACTATGGGGAGCCGGAGCTAAATGGAATGAGGGTCAGTCCTTAGAGAGTGGTAGACAGAGCGGTGGGCTGCAGTGCTCATGCCCGTCCAAAGAGGGCAGCAGTGACCACTACAGGCAATCGGTGCCACGTGATCCTGGAATCTTGTTTTCTCAAGAAGCCAGAAACCTAGGCTTGGGTGTGAAGTTGCCTGACTTTAAATGCTGGAAGCCACTTTTAAGATAAAATAAGACATGCCTAGGGGCCTTGTTCTGCTAGCACTCTGCCTGTATGCCCTGCACCAGCTCTAAGTGCCGAAGGGACAGGGCCAGCACCAGGCCCAGATATGAAGGGGGGGACAGGTGTTTCTTGCCGTATGTTTCTGGCTGGGCCATGGTGTGAGGAGCCAAGGGATCCAACTTTCTCGGCAGCACCAACAGAACTGCCAAGGCGCGTCTGATCGGCCTGGTGGCCCAGAGTCATCATGAGTAAGGACACCTATCTCTTGGGGCACCTGGGTGGCTCGGTCGGTTGAGTGCCCAACTCTTGCTTTCTGCTTAGGTCAAGACCTCGCGGTTCATGGGTCCGGGCCCTGCGTTGGGCTCTGTGTAACGGTGCAAAGCCTGCTTGGGATTATGTCTCCCTCTCTCTCTGCCTCTCTCTCTCTCTCTCTCTCACTCTCAAAAAAAAAAAAAAAAAAATATATATATATATATAATAAACTTAAAAAAAAAAAAAGAGCACCTATCTCTTTGCCTCTCAGGCAGCTGCAGAAATGGTCTGAGCGTTGCATCGTTCTGTTTACTACATGCCCTGACTTCCTCTATCAAGAAGGGGCCCCCAAACCCATGTCTTCCCAGCTGCCTTGCTAGGATTTCTGGAGCCTGAGGAAGACGCGGGCCCGCCCTGCCAGCTTCTGGGGCCCCTCTGAGCCCTGGGCAGCTTTGGGCAGCGAAGCATGTGGGAGAGACGATGGTGCCGCCTGTGGGTGGCAGGCAGGCTTTTGGTGGCAGACGTTGGCACCTGCCCAAATAAGCGACCTTCCCTCAGCCTGCATATTTCAGCAGCAGTTCAAACCTGCCAGTGGAGAGGGGGGCCCTGCCTCGAGCCCAAGGCCAGCTGGCCATTTTCCAAAGCCTGCCCGCACCAGGGGGGCAGTAAGCCATGGCACCCCGTCCGTCTCAGGGAGACTGCCAGCGCCATCCCTTGCGTCCCTCAGCATGGTGACTCAGACCCTCCAGGAATCTGGCCGTCCCGCCCCCTTCCGTACCCCATCTCTGCCACATCTCTGGGCACTTTAGCACCTACCCATCCATTCTGCAAAGATTTGCTGCCGCTATGTGTGGGGAGTGGGGAGGGGTGATGACAGTACCTACCCTCCAGTAGCTCCCAGTGGCAGATGAAGTTATCACAGACATATGTGTGGAAGTGCAAACTTTGCCGAGTGTCAGGGAGGTAAAGAACAGTGCGTCGTGGAGTATTAAACAAGGCATCTGACTTAGTCTGGGGGTGGGCGTCCGTGTCAGGGCAGAGTGTTCGAGCTGAGCCCTGGAGAGAGGTTTTGAGCAGGGAGCCCGACGTGCAGAGATGGAGGCCCCTTGGGCTGCTCCGTGAGAACAGGGTGGTGGGTGGTGGGTGCTCCCTGGTGGGTGCGGGGGAGCTGTCAGGAGGCTGTGACAATATAGTCCAGGAGGAGGTGGTGGGTGCTGGGAGGAGGGCGGTGGCAGCAAAGATGGGGCGGAGAAGTGGGCAGATTCGGGCTATATTTAGGAGGATTTGGTGACAGTTTGGACGAGTGAGTGGGCAGGTGCCAGGGTGCTGCCTGTATTTGTGGCTTATGCACCTGGGTGGCTGGCAGTGCCGTGGCTGGGACGGGGAATCCTAGAGGAGAAGCAGGCTGTGGGGAGGGGCACTGTGGAGAGCAGGGGACATCTGAGCCAGCCCAGGGCCGCCACCCGCTTTTCCCAGATGCGCTCTGCCCCTCATGCCGCCATGCTTTTCCGCGTACAGCGTTCTCTGCTTGGAACACTGTTTCTTTCTGCTTTCTGGGCCAAATGCCTATTTGTGCCCCAAGGCCCGGGTCAACTGCCCCCTTCTCTGTGCCACTCAGCTGCATCTGTTGTCGGAGCTTAGCGCATCACTTCGCTAAGTGTGGAGGGGAGGGGGGAGGTGGTCACCTTGGCTCCTGGGAACAGGAAGGCAGGGTGTGTGTGTGTGTGTGTGCACGTGTGAATGTATAGACAAAGGAGGGAGTGTGTGAGAGAGTATATACGGACGGTGTGCGAGCGTGCATGTGAGAGACTATGTGTGCCCTGTGCGTGCTGGAGGGAGGGAGGTGGGGGGGGAGGGGGGGAGGACCGGCCTCGCCCGTCTCCAGTGCTTCTGAGAAGACTCTATGTGCTCTGCTGCTCCGGGTCGGGGGCTCTGGAGCCAGGTGCACCTGGATTTGAGTCTGGGCTGTTCCGTGTAATAAGTTCTGTGGCCTTGGGCAAACGCTACCTTTCTAAGCCTGAGAATACTCCTCTGTATTAGATTCTGACAGCGTGTGCCGCACTGGGCTGGTGCGAGGAGGGAATAAGACCCTTAGCTGGGACCCGGTGTATCAAAGGCACTCCGACATGATGAACGTTCACAGCAACCTCCCCCATGCCCAGGGACGAGGTCTCCGCCCACCATATAGGTCTTGTCTCCTGGTTGTTCCTGCACATAGGAGCACGTACCCCTGCGCTCCTGGGGGCACCCAGCCAAGCAACGACCATTATGTGAATATGTGTGTTCTCTGGGAGCTCCCGGAGGGCTGGAGTGCCGTCTTGCCCTGCTTGGCATTGTCTCCCTGGCACCTAGCCTGAGCTGGCACATAGTGGGGTGCCACAAGCATTTATCAAATTAATGAGTGAATACAGAATGCTAGTCTCCTGCTCCCTTTTCTCCTTTCCTCCTTCTTTCCTGTTTCTTTGGGCCCGGCCCCCCCCCCCCCCCCCCACTCCCACCGGATCCAGGGCTGGCCTCACTGCCCTCCCTGGGTGGCACAAAGCTGGTGACCAGAACCTAGAAGGGAGGTGAAATGGCCGAGACAGATCTGAGGCGCCTCCTGACACTGCGTGGTGTGGCCAGTGTCTGTCAAAGAGCTGGCACTCCCAGGGGCGCCTGGGTGGCGCAGTCGGTTGAGCGTCCGACTTCAGCCAGGTCGCGATCTCGCGGTCCGTGAGTTCGAGCCCCGCGTCGGGCTCTGGGCTGATGGCTCGGAGCCTGGAGCCTGTTTCCGATTCTGTGTCTCCCTCTCTCTCTGCCCCTCGCTCGTTCATGCTCTGTCTCTCTCTGTCCCAAAAATAAATAAACATTGAAAAAAAAAATTAAAAAAAAAAAAAAAGAGCTGGCACTCCTTTATTTAACTGATGGCTGCTGTCACCTTTCACACCTCTGAGCACGCTTGAGAAATTATACTTTCCTTTCTTTTTTAATCCCAAGGCTCGTTATTATTTTTATTACTTGCAGGATCTCATCCCTTGGTTTAGGCATCCTAAATGAAGGCTGTAATTTATATTCAGCCATATGGTGACTCTTCTAATTTGTTAATCGTTGTTAAACTTTAACCCGCTATGAGATTTTTACCAGAAGGTATCCCATTGCGTGAAGAACCCTTAAAATGGTCTACAGGTTTGTTTCTTCTTCTGAGTCCCACCAAATAAAACCAGTGCCAGAAGACATCCCCCTGCCGTCTGAAAGACTGGTACTCATCCTCCCGAAATCAAGCCATTTCTTTCCCATTATCTTTGGGAGCCGAGGCTAAAGACATGTACGTGGAAAACAAGCAGCAGCAGGCAGTTTGATTTTTTCCCCTTTTTTTTCCTTCAGGAAATTGCTCTCTTATGCAAGAGAAACGCAGGTTCACCCACAGCAGAGCAGTCATATGATAAGAAATCTGTCTGCGAGAGAGGGAAGCTCATTTCCCTCTTTGAGAAGCTGCATTTGTTCGAGGGAGACAAGGAGAGAGAAAGCAGTTTTGCTGGGGGACAGGGAAGAGATTAAGGCATCATGACAAGCACATGGTGTAGAAATGAGCCCAATTAAAAAAACATGAACCCATCTGACCCTCATATGAAAATCCGGAGCTGTCATTGTCCACTCCTTGATTTGAGAGACCAGCACAGTTATTCTGGAGATCATTAAGATTCTGGTGGAATGAGTTCTCTGGTCTTGCTTGTGATTTCCATTTTCTCATTACTGACAGAAGCTGCATTTATGGATCTTTCTCTTTTAAACAGGAGCTTCTCAGACTAATGTTTTAAAAATTGGCCTTCCCAAAAGGTATAATGCCAAAGCTTAAATGGGCTCATCTCGGCTGGTTCTGTGAGACCAGTGCCCCCGCGCCGGGGGGGCCCCGTGGCCCATCTAAAAAAAATTTTTTTTTTCCTTTGGCGATGGGATTCGCAGCCATGGCAGGCAATTAGATTTCAAAGCTGGAGAACTCTGTTGCCCTTTGCCAGGAACTGCTGAAGCAAGCAACACAGCCCATGGGTTTTGAATGCCTGGCCCGGAAGCAGGCCCTCCTGATGCAGCTCTCCCAGGATGGGCTAGAGGAGTGTGTTTGTCTTTGTTCTGCAAAGGGAAATCTAATTTCATCCCCCGAGCCCTATCTGCGTGGTAATTCCGTAGCTAGGCGACACCGGCATTCAAAAGGCTGGGAGATTGCCCACTTTGTGAAATGCTGAGGGTTGGCACGGTCCGGGAGAGGGTCAGCTGCCAGGGAGCAGGTCAGCCCCCGGGCTTGATCCTCAGCCTTCCCCCGTGGCTCCGTTCCTTGGAGGGCTGCTATCTCTCTGAAGACTGAGGGTACCCTTGTGTGCCCAACTCAGCCTTCTCTCTTGCTGCTGGCTGAGTCACGGGGTTTGGGAATGAGATCCGATTTCCAAAGCTGCTGAGAAAATGCCAGCACTTGTTCAAGAAGCAGGCTGGTGCTGTGGCTGGAGCTCTGGACTGGGAGCCGCCTGGAGACAGACCCAGAGTTGGTGGGTCATGTCTGTGACCCCAGACAGTGCTGTGGCTCTCGTGGAGCTTATCTTCTCACGGGGGGGTAGGGTGGTGGGGGGAAGGAAAATACACGACTAAATAACAAGAAAGATACTGGCTAGTGATAAGTGCTGGGATCAAAGTGAAACTAAGCCATGTGAAAGAGCAAGACTGGAGGGCTTCTCTGTGGAGGTGACATTCGTGGTGAGCCCTAATGAGAAGGAGCCAGCCATGCATGCGTCTCGGGGAACAGCATCCTAGGTAGCGGGAACAGCAAGTACAAAGCACCTGAGCAGGGAGTGATCCTGGCACATCTGTGAAGCAGCGAGAAAGCGGGTGTGGCCAGAGACTGGCGAGGGACAAAGGCACGACTGGGGATGAAGCCAGAGAGGTAGGCGCAATGATAGGAAGGAAGTTGGGAGAGATGCTGAATATTTTGTGGTAGTTTTGGAGGCAGAGGAGAGACAGATGATCTGGTCTGTGTTTTAAGAGCATCACCCTGCTTTCTGGATGGAGAGTGGGTTGGAGGGCCTTGAGGCGAGAAGCAGGGCTGCAGGTCAGAAAGCTGCTGCTGTCCTCCACGTGGGGGCAGGAAACAGTTTTGTCTTCCAGTGACAAAGGATGCCTTCCACAAAACAAATAGGCTACCCTTCTTCAAGAAAATGTTTCCAGGGTTTTTGCTCATTCTGGACATCGAAAGCCTCAATCCAGTAGAGAGCTGGCTGGAGGTTATGAGTGCTCTCTGGAGTATGTTTCGCTAACCAGGCCCCAGAAACGCACCTGTGTGCAAAGATCCACTTTCATGGCCACCAGCCGTCCTGCAATAACAAGCCAATGAGAATGGACTTGAGCACAGCATATAGTCAGAGCAGGCCCCCACTGGAACGCCGAAAAGGCCACGTGGGGCACCTCTGATGGTATGTGAGCAAAGCAAAATAACATACTCCATGACTGATTTTGAGGGCTGCGTTCGGACCGCGGGGCCTGATGCTTAGGCGTCTACGGAAATCAGCACAAACAGGGATACGCGTGACGCATGCTATATGCAAATGCCTTACGTATTCATAGAATTCCAAAGTGGTTATCAGTTACACCACACAGAAAGGAGCAAATCATGCGCATTTGATTGTGTGTGATATTGTATACCATTCAGACTCCTTAAATTCTTTGTGACTTAGGGAATCGCTCGCGCAGCTGCCATCATCTGACCAGCTGAAGAACTGTCCAGATGAGCCTATCTCGAAATGTAGAATTATCTGCAAATAAACAAGGGTTGTTTTAAATCAGTAGGTTTGGGGTGATTTCGCGGTAGATAACTGATACAACTAACAATCACCATCCCCGGGTCTGAAGCAGTCACCGTCCCCAGGTCTGAAAGGACATACAACTGCTAGAGACATGTGCTTTAGGAAGGTGGGAACAGGGGAGAAATACCCTAACCTCTCTCTCCTCCCCACTCCCTATTTGTTTTTTTGGGTTTTTTTCCAAAGGCTCCCCCACTGAGCAAACCCAACCAGAACCCAGAGGTTGAGAGAGCCTGGCTGATGCAATCCAGAGAGGTCAACCTTCCAGGGCTGGAGATTGATCTGGAGGTGGGCAGAAGGCACAAATGGAAAGTAGCCAGCATCTGAGGATGAGTGTTGAGTTCTCACACTCCCAATCGGTGCCCGGCCCCTGTGGTCCTGCGGAGCCCTCCATCCTTAGAAAACCCAAACACACGGGGCCAGTTTTTCCAGACGTCACTTGATTTCCTGAAGAAGGGAAAACAATTTGAGACCACTCTGTTGCTGTTTTTCCTGAGCTTTAAGGGGATGATTTTCTCCACAGTCCGTGTTGTGCTGACCACAGCTGGTTGCCCTATACTCCGCATGAAATAGAAGTAAGAATGCAGTGCTCTCCAACTGGACCAGGGACATCATCTGTCACCCTTGCCTCCCAGACCACGGGAGAGCTTTTCAATCATCCTTCAGACTTTAAAGAGCTCCCGGGGGGCGCCTGGGTGGCTCAGTCGGTTGAGCGTTCAACTCTTGATTTCAGCTCAGGTCATGATCTCACGGTTCATGAGTTCCAGTCCCACGTCTGGCTCTGTGCTGACCGTGTGGAGCCTGCTTGCGATTCTCCCCCTCTTTCTCTCTCTGCCCCTCTCCTGCTTGTGCGCGCTCTCTCTCTCTCAGAAATAAATAAACATTAAAAAGTAAAAAAGAACTCCCAGGTCCCTGTTGCCAGTGAGCACCACTCTCCCGGTGCCACCCCGTCTCTGGGACTCTATACATTCCTGCCGCGCAGAATCCCACTGGCAGGTCGCCATGTGATCACAGAGTCAGTGACCTGCAGGAACAAAAGGATCTTGGCGTGGCCGGGGGACACCAAAGATCTGCTCTGGGGCTTGGAAGGAACCAGGGGGACTTGTTCTTTCAACAGGCACCGCTGTGGCAGGAAAAATGAAACCCCCTTTTCAACACTGCCCTTTCATAGTCGCCAAGGAGAGCCTTCGCGAGCTGGTGATAATTTCAACTTCATTCTGGAAATGTGTAAGAGATTGCCATTTTCTTGCCATTTTATCCTGAAATGACATCAGATTGGAGAGTTGCCTCGCTTTTGAGAGTGGCTGGGCAAGGCTCCTGGCGAGGCAGGGCTGGAGGGAGAAGCCTGAAGGGTCTGGGCAGGTTGAGTGATTGAGGAGCAGGAGAGTTTGCAGAAAATTCTGAAAGACAGACAAAGCCAAAGTAACTCTAGCTTCTCGCAGAAGACCCCCAAAGAGGACCAGCCCCAAACAGGACCGGCTGAAGGGAGAGCAGAGGGGAGGCTGCAGGAAGACAACGGGGCGGAGACACAGCCAGCTAGCTCTATTAGAGGTAGAGCCTGACTCCGGGAGGGGCGGGAGCCTCCTCTCCAGTGTTAGCCGCCAACATCGGAAAAGCAGTAGAAGGAATTGGCAAAGCAGCTACTCTCCTGGGAGACAGGCCTAATGGGCCCGTTTCATCTTGGGCCTTATGAGGCTGGGGTCCAGTTTCAGGTAGCGACTCCTTAATGAGGCCCAGCGTGGAGAGGCTGTACAGCTGAGCTATCTATCACACAGCGATAAACAGGGCTCCTCTTGTTTCCTGCCTTTTTCTGCTACAGAATCCAGTCCCATCCATCCTCCTAAGTGACGAGCCATGGTCAACACCCCGTTTTTCCCATCTACGGCTGGAGGATAATGATGCCAGTTCTCATTGTGCTTCTAGACCTTGGGACCTGAGGGACCAGCCTTTTTTTTTTTTTTCCCTGCCAGAGATAGGGAAAGGACGGGCCAGTGTTTCGAACAAACGCTTACCCTTCTTCCAGTTGAATAGACGCGGGGAAGGCTGTGGAAGAGGGAGAGGGGCAGCCTCGAAGGCCCGGCAACCAGGCCAGGAAGAGCATTCAATCCGAGACCTGACATTTGCCTATTGCCCTCTTATCAGAGTCGCTAAGTCACTGGGGCCTTTGTGCCGCGGAATTGGGAAGGAAGGAATGGCCCGGCCCAGCCAATCCCGTGTCCGGCCCTCTGCCCAGGCGCCTGCCATTAGCATTTCCCTGACATCTGACTGATATCTTCACTTCACTTCGGTAAACAGGCCACCTCAAGGCCAAGGTGACAGTGACCTCTGGCGCTGCAAGCAGCACGGGATTCTCCCCGGAGGCCCTGGTAGAGCCCTTTCGCATGGGCCAGGGCTCTTATGTCCCACCCCGCCACCACTCCGCTGAGTGCTGACTAAATAAATAAATAAATAAATAACCGTCCTGGTCCTGCAGAACAGACCGCGGGTGTGCCGGGCAGAGAAAGAGAGGTGAGGAAGGGCAGCAGGGAGGGCTGGGCGAGGCAGAGGGGGAGGTCTGACCTAGAAGGTCGCCTTTGCTTCTCTGCCACTGAGAACAATGCAGCTGCCCAGGAAACACTACCAGAGGCAGCCCGGCTATTAATAGGCTGGAGCACGCGGGCGGCCAAGCTGCTGCATTTCTGATGTTTAAATCTCCAGTGTGAAGTTGCTTGCAGGCTCCGATTTTGCAAAAGACAATTAAATATAGATTCTTTGGGGTGAGGGTTGGGAAGGGTGTGGGTGGAATGTAAGCCTGTGTCGCAATGCTATTTAATCCTGAGTGTTTCAGTGGGTCTACTCACATGCTCGACAGACCTACTTGAGCACGTGAGGTGTGACAAGTGCAGGGTACAACCAGATGAAGCCTCCCCCCGCCCTTGCCCCCAGGAAACCCAGGGGGGTGCAATCACTACTTCCTGCAGGGGCCAGGCAAACAACATACATAAATGATGCAGACGGTGTGAAACAATAGGGAACGGTGGGGTCTGTGTATAAAGCATAGCTGTGTCCTCTGTACAGGCATTGGGGGCTGCTCAGCCCCAATAATTATTACTGTGCAGGCATAACAGCCCAGTTTTGCTATGCCTTATGATTTTTATTTATTTTACATGTTTATTTATTTGGGGGACGAGTCGCAAGCAGAGGAGGGGCGGAGGATCCAAAGCGGGCCCTTGGGCTCTTTGCTTCTGGCAGTGAGCCCCATGTGGGGCTTGAACTCACGAACCAGGAGATCATGACCTGAGCTGAAGTTGGACGCTCAACTGTCTGAGCCACCTAGGTGCCCGATGCCTTATGATTTTTAAAGGAAAGACATACATTTGGAATTTCGTGTGAGGTTTTTTTTTTCCTGGTTTTGAAAAAATATCGTGTGGGCCAAACAAACCACATCTGCAGGCCTGTTGGGCCCAGGCAAGATCTTATAATAACATATGATAAAAGTTGATATAGAAGGAATCCCAGAAGCTGATGAGAGCCTAGAGGTGGGCATTTAACCCATCCAGGGTCGGGGGTGGATAGGCCTTCGTAGTGAAGGAGAACTGTCTGAACAGTGATAATGATGGAATAAATCATGGCAAAAAGTTTGGGGGAACCATTCCAGGCAGAGGAGTAGGAATTTTGCTGGATACATTGCACCTGCCAGCTAAAGACTGGTTCTCAGCCTTTGTTGCAACCAAGGGTGGCCATCTGACAAACGGTGTCTGTCTCATGACCTTAAAGCGTGGGGGGTTGGGTGGTAATCTGCCCTCTCCTCACCCTCCCTGCTTCCATATTGCTGACTGACCTGGCCATCAAGAACACAGATTGTGGAGCTGGTGATGAAACCTCTTTGGCTTTGGTTTCTGTAAAATTGAGATAATATTATCTACCCCATAGGGAGATAGGTTGAAGGATTACTGTCTACAAAGTATTTAGAACAGTGCCTGACATGTACATTTGCCACCCAGGTGTTATTCCATCAATACGGTTCTGCTGACAATATGTTCTGGGTGGGGGGGCGGCAGAGCAAGAAGAGGGCTGGGACCCAGCTCCGGCCTTGCACCTGCACTGATTCGCACAGACGAGTCGACTGCTCTCTCGCTTATGCCACTGCGTTCTGCACCTCTGACGCAGCAGCCCTGCTATCCTTCAAGTGCAATGAGTAATTCAGAGATCGGCTGGGGCTCTTCCGGCCTGTGAAGAAATTGCCTCAAATTGCCCCTCACTGCATAGCCTGGTAAAATCCGGATGGACGCTGATACCCGGTGGCTTGTGGCTCCTGGAAGTTGTGAGCCCAGGTTTCTCTTGTGCCACCCTGTCCCACACCCCATCGTGCCCTCGAGTTCCCACATCAGAGACAACAAGCAGGTACCCACAGGAAGTTTGAGGGGGCTGAGCGGGCTTCACTGAAAAAGGTGGCTGAGTGCCTGGGTAGAGCAGGTATGTGACCACCATGCAAACTCTGAGCCCTCTGCTAGACCCCCATATCTCCCTCTCCCCCACCTTAGGAGCCCGGTTTTTCCAGTTGCCTGTGAAGGCCGCTCAGTGCCCCTACCGTCCTCCGCTTTCAGGGTGCCCAAGGGACGAATGGCCCCGGCTACATCTGCACGGAGGCCTGGCCGGGGGGGGGGGGGGGCGGGCCCCTTGACTGAGAGAGGCAGGGATACGAAGGCAGCCCTACGGACACAGAAGTCCCAAACCTCGGGGACCAGCACAGCAGCCCAGGACATTTCCGCCCAACCTTCCCTCCCTCTCATTTTCACGCAGAGTTCAATTGCGTTATGGTCTGACTGCTCTCTCAGCCATGGCGTTTCCCTTAATAAAACCCTTGTACCTCCGTTCCAGTCTTGACATCTGCTTCTCTGGTAGCAACACACTAAGTTTCTTGGAAGAAGAAAGAGATGTGATTAGTTCTTCCACACTTAGGGGATTTAGTCCATCCCGGGGCCATTTGCATATCTAAAGAGAACAACGCCTCACTAAGAGTGGTATTTCAGACACCAGGAATACATTTTAGTATTGGTAGAGCCCTTCCTGCTGCCCCTGTACATAAGGGTCTGCTCTGTCTTTATACAGCTGGGCGAGTGAGAGTACGATGCCTAGGAGTTGGGAAAGGCCTACAGCTCTGACTACACCCATTTTAATCCCGAGGAGGAAATGGGAATGATCTCATATACCAGTTAGGATGCTTTGGGTAGCAGGTAACAGAAACCCCAACTCCAAATGGCTTAAACATGAAGGAAGATCTATGATCCAGGTAGGGTATCTCCAGGGCTGGATAACTCTGTGTTATCACGCATCTGGTTTCCTTCTGTTCCACCACTCTGGTATCCTAGCCTATCAGTATTGCCCCAGGCCTCTTCCCTCATGGTGCCAAGGTGGCTGCCGCAACCCAGTGGTCGCACTAGATGCAACAACTTTTTGTCAGAGACAAAAAGAGACTGGGTTTTTCTATGTGTCTCATTTTAAGAGTGAGCAAACTTTCCCCAGAGTCCTGTAGCAGGACTGTGGTCAGAACTGTGTTACATGCAATTTTGTATTCGTCATTGTCAGAGGGAGTGGGACTGCATGTTCGGCTTGGACAACTGGGATTTAGTGATGTCTGCCAGGGTAAAAGAAAAGAGAGTGGTAGGATACTTTTTGTTGACTCTGGGCTAGAAGATCTTGAGCCTTCTAGCTCTATATTCTCTGGCTCTTATTTTCTCCTTCCTCATAGTTTATGCTGAGATTTTTTTTTTTTTAATTAAAAAATATTGGGGCGCCTGGGTGGCTCAGTCGGTTGAGCATCCGACTTCGGCTCAGGTCACGATCTCGCGGTCTGTGAGTTCGAGCCCCACGTCGGGCTCTGGGCTGATGGCTCAGAGCCTGGAGCCTGCTTCCAATTCTGTGTCTCCCTCTCTCTCTGCCCCTCCCCCGTTCATGCTCTGTCTCTCTCTGTCCCAAAAATAAATAAATGTTAAAAAAAAAATTTTTTTTTTAAATATTTATTTTTGACAGAGGAAGAGAGAGAGCATGCACCTGCGTGGACACGAGCAGGGGAGGGGCAGGGAGAGGGGGAGAGAGAACATCCTAAGCAGGCTCCACACTGTGGAGCAGAGGCTGACCACAGAGCTTTATCTCGTGAGCCATGAGATCATGGCCTGAGCCAAAATCAAGAGTGAGACTCTTAACCAACTGAACCACCTAGGTGCCCTTACACTGAGATTTTTAAGAGGTAATCTATTGCAGTTAGAAAATTGGCCTCTGATGGACCTGGTAGCTATGTGAGCTCAGGCCTGTGTTTTTTCGAACGCAGTATTGCCACTAGGATTCTTCCGTGGATACAGAACCAGAAAGAAAATCTTGGTCTGTATCCCTTTACAAGTGAATATGTCCTGCTTTGTGTTTTACAGATAAATATAAATACAGGTATGGATACAGATACAGAGGTATGGGTAGTGTGTGCATGCACGCGCGCGCGTGTGTGAATACATCGACATTTAGCATATACACATTCACATCCTCATAGGTGTAGAAAGCGTACCTAATGCATACCAATTCAGTCACTCAGCCATTCAGTACACTGAGGTATGTAGAGTAGGCAAATTCATTGAGACAGAAAGTAGAATGTGGTTTCCCGGGGCTTGGAGAAGGGGGAACAGGGAGGTATTGTTTAATGGCTACAGAGTTTCAGTTTTAGAAGGTAAAAAGAGTTCTAGAGATGGATGGTGGTGACGGCTACACAACAGTATAAATGTGCGTAATGCACCACATTGTGCGCTTAAGAATGGTGAAGATGCTAAATATTGTTAGGTGTATTTCACTACATACAAAAAAATTCAAGCATGTCTATTCCCTGTTCCTGCCTCACTGTGTGTATGCAGTAGGTAGTCAATGAATGAATGAGTCACTGATGAACTGCATGTCTGACGATTCGTTCTTCATATGTGCTGACCCAGGCTCAGCCTGGACTCAGAATCCAGCCCTCGCGCACAAAATTCACTTGCGTCGATTTTACTGACGATTTGTGTGTCGGGGGCACGGTCCCATCCCATAATAGTTCACAGCAAAACCTTGCAGATTTTGACCGCTGGGTAGTTTTCCCCCGTCTGCCCTGTCTCCCTGCTGTCATGCAAAGGAATATTGCTCCCCTCACTGTCAGAATCAGTACATTCTTGGGGCTCCGTAAACACAGTGCCTCCAGGAAACCCGCTTTTGCTAGGTGGTAGTTTAGGGACCACACCTGTTACCAGAATATGCCCCATTCTCTGGGCGGGGGAGGTGGTAGTCTCCTCAGTACCTCTGTAGAGCACAACTCTAGGAGGCAGTCCTCATGGTATATTCTGGAGTTGTGCCCTGGGAAGTAGGCTCTGGAATTCTGTAACAGCAGCCCTGGGTATCTACACTTCTCACCTGCTGTTCCTCAAATATTTGTTCTTACAGCTTTCCCTGAATGTGATTCCGGTGGATTTCATCATTTTGTTCCCCCCCTGGCCCTGCCCCCTTTTTTTTGGGGGGGGGGGGTGGTCATGGGTTTTTATATTGAATGGCATCTGATATCCTTGTAGCAAGAGATGAATGGCTGATAGCTAGATACTTGCTAAGTAGATGCACCGTGAAAAGCACTTAGTGACAGAGTAGATCTAAATTCTCATGAAGAGTTAGATTTCACCATGGAGTTGGCAACATTAATCAGAGAGCATCCCGTCTCCAGCTGACTGGGCCCAGCAAGCCAGGGCACAGCTTCTCAACACCAACCAGGGTGGATTCAGTAATGCCACATTTGGTAAAAAAAAAAAATAATAATCCAAAAGTTGCAGTATTATTATCACTAAGTCAATCCTCAAAATGCTAGCAGAGGTTCGAGACAGGCAAGACTCAGTCTACCTTTAATGGGGCCATACCGTGTCCAACCTGACCCAAGTCTAAGCTTGAGGACACCAGACATCCCTCCAGTCCACTTTATGACAAGATAAAACTGTATTTAAAACCACAGTATAGGGGCGCCTGGGTGGCGCAGTCGGTTAAGCGTCCGACTTCAGCCAGGTCACGATCTCACGGTCCGGGAGTTCGAGCCCCGCATCGGGCTCTGGGCTGATGGCTGAGAGCCTGGAGCCTGTTTCCGATTCTGTGTCTCCCTCTCTCTCTGCCCCTCCCCCCGTTCATGCTCTGTCTCTCTCTGTCCCAAAAATAAATAAACGTTGAAAAAAAAATTTTTTTAAACCACAGTATATCAGTGGTTTCCAAAGCATTTTCTGTTTCAAAAGCCCGAAGCATTTAGCCCCATGTTTCACAGCCCAGGGAAGATGTCTCAGACCTGGCGGTGTCCCTGCCCCCGGGGTGCCTTACCTCCATCTGCTTACCTTTCCATAGCAGCACTTCTTGACCTAAAACTAAAGATTGCTTAAAGCCCGTCTTCCTCCCTTTTGTAGGGAAAAACCCCTAGTTTCTTTTACCCCAATCGATTCTGCCAACCTTATGCGAGGACTAGATGGGATTGGGTTGGGAGTAAAAGCTTTGCTACTCAATGTGTGGGAGTAAAAGCTTTTGCTACTCAAAAGCTTGCTACTACTTTGCTGTTAGGAATGCAGGCTCCCAGGGCCCCAGAGCTACTGAATCAGGCTCTGTTTTGACCAGCTCTCCAGGTGGTTTGTTCACACATCAGTCTTTTCTTTTTTTTTTTTTAATTGAGATATAATTGACATATAACGTTGTGTAAGTTTAAAGGGTACCACATGTTAATTTGATACATTTATTGTATTTATTACAGTGTGATTACCACCATAGTAGTTAGCTAACCACCTTCATCGGGTCGTATAATTATCATTTCTTTCTTGTAGAGAGAATGCTTAAGTTCTAGTTTCTTAGTGACTTTATATAATATAGTATTATTGCCTCTAATCACAATATTGTACATCGGATCTCCAGAACTTACTCATCTTCTTTTTTTTTAATATCAAATTTATTGTCAAATTGGTTTCCATACAACAAACTTACTCATCTTCTAACTGCAAGTTTGTATGCTTTGACCAGCTTCTCTCCAGTCTACCCTTCCCCAGCCCCTGAGAGCCACCATTCTACTCTGTTTCTATGAGTTCAGTTTTTCTAGATTCCATGTATAAGTATTTGTCTTTCTCCCTCTAACTTATCTCACTTAGCATTAGTAATACCCTCAAGGTCTATCCAGGTTGCAAATGGCAGGATTTCCTTCTTTCTCACGGCTGAGTAGTATTCCAGTGTGTGTGTGTGTGTGTGTGTGTGTGTGTGTGTGTGTGCATGAGACACATGTCACATCTTTATCCATCCATCTGTTAACGGACATTCAGGCTGCTTCCCTATCTTGGCCATTATGTAAAATGCTGCAAAGACCCTGGGAGTGCAGATTATCTTTTCAAGATCCTGTTTCTACTTCCTTTGGATAAATACCCAGAAATCAGATTGCCAAAAATCAACAAGTGGGACTGCATGAAACTAAAAAGCTTCTGCACAGCGAAAGAAGCGAGCAACAAAATGAAAAGGCAGAATGGGAGAAAATATCTGCAAACCATCTATTGGATAAGGGGTTAATATCCAAAATATATAAAGAACTCACAGTTCTATAACAAAAAACGTTGATGAAAAACAGGATTACAAACAGAACTATGCACATGAGTCTTCTAGAAGCCCCTGCTGTAAGTCACTGGCACAGATCCAGGCACTCTGCAAGTGCTCAGTGAAATGTTAGTTAATGATTGCAGGGGTTTGAACCTATTATTTTTATGAAGAAAGAATCTCAAATTCTCCTGTGTTGTAAATAGTCTTAAGGCCTTTTAAAGTCACTGTCTTATCTAAATCGAAAATAGAAAGCAAACAAGAAATGAGCAAATGAGAGAGACTTAAATTCTTCGAAGCAAAAAAAAAAGGGGGGGGGATGAAAGAAAAGAAAAATATATTGAGTGTTTTCTAGGCCATCTGTGTGAAGAAATAACAAAAACAGCCTTGAAACACCAACAGGAGAGAACACTGGAGTGCTTTACTTGATGGACTTATTGGAAATGCCTCTTCCTGGTTCAGGGAAAAAATATTTCAAATATATTTGTCATTTTTTTCCCCCCTAAGCATACTTACAACTCCTGGTAAAGCCCACAACGGGTTTTCTGCTCTTTTTGATTCTACTTACCCTGCGTGGTTAAGAATTTCCAGTTTACCCAGCAGGGTACGTAACCTCCCCTTTCCTGGGAAAGAATTTCTGTGCTCTGGCTGGCAGCGACCCTGGCTTCTTAGCAGCTGCCCAGCTCACCCAGCCCGCCCTGCCTTCTCTCCGACAGGGTCCCTCCTGGTGGGTGTCAGGAACAGTGACTTAGTGTTCCGCACAGGGGAGAGAGAAGAAGAGGGGGCTGTCTCCCAGAACGGTGAGGCTCTTCTTTTACGAGAAGAATTTTCTCCCTGTTTCCTGGGAAATAGCTGATAAAGGACAGTTTGTCTGCTGCTGTTTATGTATACCTAGGCCGAACAAATCCCCAAACCCTTCTCTCCCCAGCCCCCTCCGGAGCTGGCACTTTGAAAACATGGGACAATAATGCCAAGAGCAGGCATCCCAGAATCTCCCCTTCCTTCTCTTGCCTGCTGCTGAAAAGCTATGCCAGCTGCAGCCACCGTCCAGGGGTTGGCTTCTAGAAATTCTGCCTTTTGGCAGGGGGAGGGGGATGTTGGTACCAGGGGATTTTTGAGAAAGGGGGGGTAGAGTAATCAAAGGGCACATCCCTGCAGCCTGTGGCACCACCCAGCTGCCTGCCCCCTCCCTGGGTGCAGATCTTTGCCCAGCAGCTTTGCTATCAGCAAGCATTGCTGGTGTAGGGGGTGGGCTCAGTGACTTTCTGATAATCCTCTCCCCAGTTTATCTGAATGAGTCCAACGTCTGAATGGCTGCAGCAAAACAAACCAGAAAACTCCAGGGTGTCCCATAGAGTGTACCTGCAACTTCCTGTTTACAAGCTCAGTGAGAGAAGCCCCTGGGACCCGTTCTGCGTGTGTCAGTTTTCTTTCTGCTTCCTCTGAGATCCCTGACGTGCTAGGGCAAAGGCCTTCCCTTCTGCCGACAGGAAAAATAATATGCTGGGAACGGGAGCTTGAATGCGAAGGCTGTTCAAAAAACAAAACAAAACAAAAACTTGCAAGTTGGGGTCTGGGCCGATGAGGTTGACTTGGCCTCAATCTTTTGGTCCCCCTGGGAGCATCCCTCAGCCCACATGGGCTCCCAGCCTGAGACCCCATGAGCTAACCCACTCTGGGATTTAAGGGGGTCAGCCTTGGGGAGTGGGGAAGACAGCTGCAAAAGCATAGATGTATAAGCCCTGCCACTCCCCACCTCCCCTCCTGTGTATCCCTTGCCTGCCGCATTTTCCTTTCCTGGACTGAAATGAAATAGACATTCTGGGAGGTGGTGACTCGGCAAGTGGTGCTCCCAAGAGCACCTGAATGACCTGGGAGATGTTTTTCCAGGTAGCCAGGCAGCAGGGCCTCGCTTGCCTATTGTGGGGATGCTGCTGAGGCTGCTGTGGAAAGAGTGCAGGGACCGTCTTCCTCTGGGAGCCTGTTAGAATGCAGAGTCTCAGGCACCGCCTGGACCCTGTCATCTGAATCTGCATGTTAACCGACCCCTTCCCCTCACCATCCCAGGGGATTCCTGCACACGTTCAAACTGGAGAAGCACTGCCCGAGGGGACCCAGCCCTGTGGCCCGGTTATGAGGCAGCGTGTGTGGACTGTGGACAACCCATGCTTTTAAAAATCTCATGGGCACTTGGACTCTTGGAATTGATCCGGTTTCTCTCTTGGCTAAGAAAAGCAGGTTTCAGGGGCGCCTGGGTGGCTTAAGTCGGTTGAGCATCCGGCTTCGGCTCAGGTCATGATCTCGCGGTTCGTGAGTTCGAGCCCCGCGTCGGGCTCTGTGCTGACCGCTCGGAGCCTGGAGCCTGTTTCAGATTCTGCGTCTCCCTCTCTCTCCGCTCCTCCCCCGCTTGTGCTCTCTCTTTCTCTCTCTCAAAAATAAACATTAAATAAGAAAGAAAGAAAGAAAGAAAGAAAGAAAGAAAGAAAGAAAAAGAAAGAAAAAGCAGGTTTCATTCAGCTGAAGTGTTTGGCTTATTTGGCCTTGTGGGTAAGACATGCCATGCCTCAGAGACCCAATAAGCACACAGGTGAAAGGAGAGTTTCTCAGATGAATATGACATGTCCTGAGACCAGAAAATTCAAATGCCAGAGGGGCCAGGCAGGTGACAAAGATGCATGAAGTGGGCTGGGTGGGCCTGTGGGGACTGGACAGCCCGGGTCCTGCCTGAAGGGGCACCTGCTACCCAACCCCGGCCCATCTTTGTCATGCGGGGACCCAGTCCAGTGTGGCCAGATCATATTTGTTCAGAGAAACCTGAATTTGAATTTTTTTTTTTGAGACCACCTGATACTGAAATATTAGTAATTAATTAAAACATTTTCTTAAAGACAGGAAACATAGGGTAAGCCTAACCAGGCATGTCATGGAGCATCTTGGGGTCCTGGGTCTGTAACCTTAGATTGGGCCCCTCCATCCTGGATGAGCTCACAAGCTGGTGGGGGAGATGGAAAATTGCAGTATAATACTGTTACTGGAGCCCAGAAAAGGATACTCAGGTCAACCCTAGGCCGCCTTCAAATTGTCCATTTATTATTCAGAAGTGTTTGTTGATCCGCCGCTATGAGCCAGGCTTCATGCTGAGACTAGGGATAGAACAGCGAACAAGACAGACGCAGTCCCTTGCCCTCAAAGAGTATGCAGGCTGGAAAGTAGAACAGAGGGGCTGGAAGACGGGGGGTGGTGTTCCAGGCAGGGAGCGCTGCTTATGCAGTGGCCCCGAGGTGCAAACAGCACGTTGTAGGTGGGGAGCTACAGCCAGATCAGTGCTAGGGCAACTTGGTTATATGACTGAGGAAGGGGAATGAGGTGAGGCCAAAAAAGAAGTGGCCAGATGACAGAGGCCTGTACTGATCATACAATTAAGGAGCGTGAACTTGGACCCGTGAGTCCTAAAGGATCACAAGTAGGGAAATGATGTGGCTGGGATTCAGTTTTCCTAAAGTCACGTTAGCTGCTGAGAGGTGGGTGGGTTTAATGAGCAGGAAGCTGGGGGAAATACCAGAACTCCAAAAGAGCAGTCATGGGTACTTGGGCTGTGGTCCAGGAACAAGGTGACAAAGGCCTGAACTGGGGCATCGTGCAGGGATGGAGGGGGGGGGTGTAGACTTGAGGACCCTGCAGTTGATATCAGCAGGGCGATGCCAACTTGATGAGGACCATGGGAAGAAGGAGCCAGTGTTTCCGGCCTGCATGCTTGCTGGATGCAGATTGTCATTGTTTGGGGCGACTCAGAATCCGCCTCGGCTGAAATCCCAGTTCAGTTCTACCCCTTATGCTGTGAGTGACCTGGGCCAAGTACTTCAGCCCTCTGAACCTCAGGTTCCCCATCTGAGGAAGGGGGACCAGAGTACTTGGCTTTGTTGCCGTGGGGATGAAAGGAGAGAGATTGTGGAAAGCGGTCAGTGCATTGTCTGACACACAGTAGGTGATCAGGGATGGCATTCTCTCGTTCTCCAGGCTGCTGTCACCAGCCCATCAGGCTGGCGGGCACTGTGAAATCTGTTATCCCTCCAGCAATAGGTTGTAGTTCAAAACACTCTCAGATGGTTGACAAGGGGCTAAATGGCAGCCCATCCCAAATGATATGCCCACGTCCTAATCCCTGGAACCTGTGAGTATGACCTCATTTGCAAAAAGGGTCTTTGCAGATGTAATGAAGTAAAGGGTTTTGAGATGAGGGGATCATCCTGGGTTATTTTTGTGGGCCCTAAATTCAATGACAGGTGTCCCTATAAGAGACCCACAGAGAAGACAGGAGAGGAGACAGTAACTATAGGTAGAGATTGGAGTGGTGCCGACATAAGCCAAGGGATGCCACAACCACCAGAGGCTTGAAGTGTTCTCTTCTAGAACCTTCTGAGAGAGCGTGGCCCTGCTAACACCTTGATTTCAAAACGAAGAGAATGACAGTTGTTGTTTTCGGCACCACCACGCCCGCCCCAGGTTTGTGGTTATTCGTTACAGTAGCCACAGGAAACGCAAACAGTGCCCTTGCACAGCCTCTGAAACCATGTGATATAGGTGCATTGGCAGACGACAGCACTGGCCACCCCCATCTTATCAAGTGGAGGACTCAGGCTCACAGCCAGTAAGCTCCATGAGTGGTGAACCTCGAATCCAGTTCTCCTGAGTTCTCCTCCACCCGCTGGCCTTTCTGGAACATTCTCCCATCTTCCTCCCTCCCTCCCTTCCTTCCTTCCTTCCTTCCTCCCTCCCTCCCTCCCTTCCTTCCTTCCCTCCTTCCTTCCTTCCTCTGTGGATTTTGAGCTGTAGTTCCCTCTGTAACCAGGGCAGATTGGCAGAGTCCAAAATCAGCTGCTTCCACGACCGGGCAAACAGCCGGTGGGGTCAAGGGCCCTTCTGAGAATGTGGAAAGCAACAGCTAGCCGTCAAAGGTGTCTGTTGTGCGTGATTTCATTTGCACGGAGCCCCACGGAGGGGCTCACAGAGGTACCCTCCTAGAAACACAGCACTGAAGAACCAAGCCATGTAAAGCATTCATGTCCGGTGAGAGGTGCTACTTTGAATAACTTAACAATATTTGTAATGCAGATACACCTGGAAGTCTTCGTTTTTCCTAAAACAAGGTGGGGTTTAACAAACACCAACAAGCAAATAAAAAGAAAGCAGTGCATAAGTAAATGTTCTGGTCCTGAATGTCTGTAGTTGAATTTGCCTTTACCTAATGTTATACTGCGACTGTAAATTTATCGGAAGGAAGGACATCTATGATAACAGCTGTCATTTATGGAGGACTTAATAAGTGCTGGGCCTCTGTGCTTTTACCTGCCTTCTCAGAGAGTCTCTGTATCCTTATCATCCTCGTGAGGATATAGTATTACTGCTTGCTTTTTGCAAATGAAGACACCAAGACCGAGTGAGTTGTGTACCTCACGCAGGGCTGCACTTACAAGTAACAGAGCCGGGACTTCAGCCCAGGCTGGACCGACCCGGGAGATTGTGCTTTTGACGGAAGCCCCTGGTTCTCAACCCTGGCTCCACACCAGAAGCACCTGGAGAGCTTTAACTAAGCCTCCCACCAGGTTGCCATGCCCCAGTGAGTCTGAAGCAGTTGGTCTGGGAAATGGCCCTGCACTGGATTTTTCAGACCTCCTCAGGACATCCGAATGTGCAGCCAGTGGGGAGAACCCCGGCCGGAACCCCTTTCACACGTTGTTGTACTGCCTCCTGCTTCAGAAGGCCAAGGAGCCCTACTTCAAGGGCCAACATTCCCTTCCTGATCGTGCCACATTGTCCCCCCAGCACGGCAGCCTAAAGGGAAATACACTGCCGTCTACCCAACACAGCTGTTGGGATCCATGGAGCGTGGACTGTGAACCAGAAGCAGGCATTGCTAATCAGGATCCCTGCGTGATGTAACGTCGTCTTCTCGACACCGTCCTCCTTTTACAGAGAAGGAAACTGAAGCATAGAGGGGTGGGTCATTGGCGCAGGTCGCGGAGTTGAGGGGAACGGCACCAGGGATCAGACTCAGGTTCCCATTTCCTGGTCAACACTGTCATCCGCGGTGCTGTGCACTCACACACACCTCTGCCTGCACAGTCTCTGTGTCTGTTCATTAAGATTGTGAGTGGGTCTCAGAAGGGGTTAGGGATGTGGTGGGGAGGGGGTTGGGGGTCTCCCTCCTGGCCTCCAGGGCAGAGCTGAGAAGGAGCAGGAGGTGACCAGGGCCACCACCACCCTGAAGCCTGGCCTGTCTCACCTCTGCTCTCCCTCTGGGCCCTTCAGGTTTGGCCGCCCCAGGTGTGGTCGAGAAGGGCCTGAAGAACAGAGCACCCCCAAATCCTGTGGCTTCGCTTGATGTTCTTTCTGTCTGCAGACCCTTTCGTTCAATGTGAAGGCTATTTGTAACAGGTCAGCAATAATTAAAAATGCGAAAAAGAGGGGCGCCTGGGTGGCTCAGTCGGTTAAGCATCTGACTCTTGATTTCAGCTCAGGTCAATGATCTCGTGGTTCGTGAGTTCAAGCCCCGCATTGGGCTCTGCACTGACAGCACAGAGCATGCTTGGGATATCCTCTCTCTCTCAGAATAAATAAACATTTAAAAAAGGCAAAAAATAAAAATACTACCTTTGTTGAGAGTTTGACACGTGTATGCAGCAAGAACCAGCGAGTGGTAAGAATCAGCCCTCTCCTTCAGTTCTGCCAGCAGACCAGGGAGAATGGTAAAGTTCACCCCATTTTACCGATGAGGAAAGCAAAGGTTCATCACTCACGTCACTTGCTTAAGATCGTCAGCCGTCTGGGAAATGGCCTGGTCGGTATTTTTACCTGCACGGTTAAATGCCATGCCCACCCTGCTGCATAAGAGAGATTGCTCTTTCCTGCCCATCCTCCTGGGTACGCTGCCCAGGCCTGGATGATAGCGGATGTAGACTGTGCTTCAGGTAGACCATGCACCTGCAGAGGCACGCTTGCTGGGCTCATACCCTGAACCGCTGCTTACCTTGCAAAGCTGGAAACAACCTCTGCAGGAATCCGGAGATAACTTGCTCGATGGACGGGGCAACTGAGGCCTGTGAGGCAAAGTGCCTTGTCCACGGTGACCTGTCAGGTGGCTCTAGGCCGGGACAAGAACCCCGGTCCCTCGAGTTTACTTGTGGCTTTCTGTCTATCCCCTACAGGTCTACTAGGTTCATTCGTTCATTCATTCTTCCCTTCGGCGATTCCCTCGTTCATTTGTTCACTTGCATGAGCAGCATTTCGCTGCCTTTGCAAATTCACTTGCCGATATTATTTCCTTTGATTCTCAAAACAACCTTGGGAGGGCAGTGATCTTATGACCCTTACTACAGAGAAGGAAACTGAGGTTGAGAGAGAGGACGTGAGCTGTCTGGGACTCCGGCACGCAAGTGGCAGAGCTAGAATTTGAAGCCAAGTCTTCTGAGAAAGGGAGCTGGCTGGGGAGTCAGGAGAGAGGCGGCCCAGGGCGGCAGCATGGGTAGATCAGGGGTCGCGTTGGCCTGCTGGGGGCTTTGCCTCTGTTCTGAGGGTTAGGGGTGAAGTCACTGGACTGGAGTTGGAAGTAGGGGTGAGGCTGGGCTGGTGGGCCGAAGGAGGCCACGGAAACAGGTGTCGCTAAGGTGGGGCCATGGGAAGGATCACAGCAGGTGTCTGGCCAAGAGTCTGAGGAGAAAAGTCTGGGCACTGCCATATCCTGAGGGAGGGTGGTTCCTGCCCACCGAGCCACACCAGAGGCCGCAAGGCCGGGCAGTGTCATCCCGGTCTGCGTCACTGGGTGGGAGTAACTCAGGACAGGCGCGGTGGCCTGTGGCTCATGCCTGGTCATGTCTCCCTGTCCTAAAGAGCTGATAAATTCAGGGCAGCGGAGAGTTTTATAGTTAGAAAGGGCTTTTGAGATTCTTGGGGCCAACATCTCCCCTGGGGCCGGGCTAGTAGCTGGGATGAGGACCTGTGGTCTTCGAGAACAGGGCAAACGGGGAAGCGGTCTACGCTGAATTAACCAGCGAGCATTTGTCCCCTTTCAACTTTCGTTCCTTCCTTGTGATTACATGGAGGAGTCTCACCTGGGTGCTGGGATGTCTTTGTCACCTCTCAGAACACTTGCTCATCTCCACCTCCACCCCCTCACTCCCAGACCCAGACCCCCCGTCCTCAGGAACCGACGCATCTGACGAGAGACGTAGAACCTTGTTTGGTGTCCATTTTATTTGCACAGCTGTCTTCTCTTAGTGGCAAATGGGACTGGCTCTTCAGTTATGGCAGTGCTAGGAAGTTTTTGTTTAAATTAGTGAATTAGGTTTTGAAAAGAGATAGGTATAAAGTCAGTAATTGCATCGGCTTTTTGACAATCTGTGAGGTAGAAAAGGAGGCGACTGTGGTGGGGGGTGCTGAGCTGGCACCCCACTCCTCTGCAGATAGAGCGGCAGCCTGGGAAGGGCCTTGGCTCAGGCGTGTGCAGGGAGGCACCTTCCTTGCCTCTTTTCTCTCCTGCTGCCCTAGAGGTGCCTCCATTTCGTGCCTGGGAGCCAAGATTCAGTGGATGCGGTTCTCCAGGAGAGTGTCCCTTTATCCCAGCTTCCTTGGATGTGGCTGTACCTTCTGATCTTGTCTCAGATTGGAGAAGCCCAGACCTTGGGCAGATTGCCCGCTGCTGCCTCTCAGGGGACTCGGGAAGCCCAGCCAGGCACCTGTTTCTGACTTCTGGTCTCTGCTTCCGCTGTTGCTCTCCTACGTGATCCCACCTCCCTCTCCCCAAACTGGCTGTGGGATCACCTCCTCTTGGATGATTTCCCAGGTCCCCAAAGCTGGGGCGCTCTGCTGTGGGCACTCTGTACCTCCCCGCTGCTCGCCTCTTCTCTCACAACTCATCACGGGATATTGTTGTTCTTACCCATTTGCACCCCCGTTGCATTATATATTCCTTGAAGGCAGGGACAGCATCATCCTTGGCATTCCCAGAGCCTGGGGCCTGGCACATTGAAGGCCCACGGTGAAGTTTGTTGTACAATATAATAACAATAATAATAATAATAATAATAACAGCCGTTTATTGAACACTATGTCAGACATCATGTGATGAACTTTATAATATTTCATTTAATCTTCATAACAACCTCAAGAGATTAGAACATTCACCATGCCCATATTTTTTAGAGAGAGAGAGAGAGTGTGTGTGTGCGCATGCTTGCACCAGTGGGGGAAGGGCAGAGGGAGAGAGGGAATGTCAAGCAGGCCCCGTGCCCAGCACGGAGCCCGGCACAAGGCTTGATCCCATAACCTGAGCCAAAATCAAGAGCCAGATGCTCAACTGACTGAGCCACTCGGGTGCCCCTCACCAATCCCATTTTCAGAACGAGGACACTGAACTCAGAGACCTTAAGTATCTTGCTCAAGGACACACAGCAAATGACAGAACCGAAACTTGAACCAACGCAGCCTCCAGAGTCCATGTTCTCAGGAAGTGATGGGAGGAAAATGCATGTGACAGCCAGTCTCCCTCTGTCTTCTCTTTCTGTCTGTATTTACACACACACACACACACACACACACACACACACACGGTGATACAGCAATGCTGGAGAGACTGGGGCACAGATGTCTACCCTTCCTTCTCCTCTCGGTTTGCTGTTTGCCGATGCAGACTCTTGGTTCCTTCCAAGACCAATGCTGTGGTGGCCTGTGGGTGCATCCGCCCTCACCGTGAAGACTTGCCAGGCCGCCCACCAGGGCCCGGCTGCCCACCGGGAGCGCATTAGTCAAGCCATCCCACGGCAGGATTATGCCTCTGCCATGGCGATTTCGAGGCCCAGCTGCCGGGCCCGTGTGCAAATTTGTGCTGATTTGATTAGCTTGTTTAGTCATCGCCGCTGATGAGAGCAGGCCGCGGCCACCAAATGACATTCTGCTGCCTGCAACTCTGTAATCGCTTTTGGAAGGGATATTATGTTAATATCTCACACGAGAGTCTCTGATCACACAGAACGATGGGGCGACCGGGCCCAGGCCATATGGTGCATCCGAGGCCCTCCTTTGTAATCCCGGGTAATTGAAATCCTTGGCCTCATTCAAACGCGGAAAGCTTCCCATCTGATGGGTAGCAGAGGGCCCTTTAGCAATTTACTCACCAGTCCTTATGGGAACGTTAGTTGGGGGATGATGGTAGGGGTTCAAGCCAGAGAAACTTGACCCTTTCTCAGAACATAAATCCCTGGTACCTGATTGTTTAAGAAGAAAACCAACCACAATAGTAACTACCGCTTTACCGAGCCCTTCCGGTGTTCTAGACACTGACAGGACTGTGTCTGGTGCCTTACTGCAAAGTCACATATCCCTCCCCTTTCGCAGATGAGGAAGCTGAGGCCTAGGGAGCAGCCAGTTTGCCCAAGTCCACTGGCTAGAAGTGGAGGCACGGAGACTTCTCCCGGGTCTGTCTCACCCCAAGCTCTGCCCCCAGCCAACTGCAGTCAGACTGGGAGCTCCCTTTCGGCTACGTAATGCGGTGCTTTGCAAACTTCAGCAAGTGTCAGAAACCCCTGGAGTTCTCGTTAAAACTAACAAATTGTTGGGGCGCCTGGGTGGCGCAGTCGGTTAAGTGACCGACTTCAGCCAGGTCACGATCTCGCGGTCCGTGAGTTCGAGCCCCGTGTCGGGCTCTGGGCTGATGGCTCAGAGCCTGGAGCCTGTTTCCGATTCTGTGTCTCCCTCTCTCTCTGCCCCTCCCCCGTTCATGCTCTGTCTCTCTCTGTCCCAAAAATAAATAAACGTTGAAAAATAAAATTAAAAAAAAAAAAAAAAAAACTAACAAATTGCCGGGCCCCACCCCAGAGTTAGAATTCAGTTAGATCTGGGGTGGAACCTGAGAATTTGCATTTCTAGCATTCCCAGTTGATGCCTGTGCTGCTGCGGTCCCAGGGACCCCAACTGGGAGAACTGCTAACTTAGGAAAACACCTACTGTAAACCGCGTATGGGAGGTGTTTCCACTCCCATTTTTCTGAAAGGGAAACTGAGGCTTGGATAGCTGCTTTTACTTTCCAGAAGCCTCTAGGCTGGTATGTAGGACTTGAAGGAGGTGACCTGTCCACAGCAGGAAGGTCACAGAGCTGGGACTCAGCCCTTGCCGTTGATTTTCCATCTGAAGCTGTGGTCTCAGAGAGGCGCGTGCCGCATTTAGCTTTTGCCTCTAGCAGAAAGAGCACAGAAAGTGGTATCGATGTTTGCTCCTAACACGTAGTCTCCGGCAGGGCCCTGGGAACCTGGTCATGTTCTCCTGCAGTCTTGGGCTGGGCCCCAGTGGGCGCCTCATGAGAGGATGTGTGCACAGGCCAGCCAGCCCTTTCTGAGGGCTGCTTAGGTCTCCCCTTGAAGCCGACCTGTGCTTGCACGGGGGTGGGGACCCCAGGCTGGGATGGGCAGCGTGAGGGGCCAGAACTCAAGCAGGTAAGGAACTGGGAGGCTCAGGGCAGAGCACGTGTGCTTTGCTCGGTTACTGTCCACAGTATTGTACCATGGAACCTGGTGACAGTTAGACACTCCCATTTTCTTACCTGGTGATCAAAGTCTGCCCAGGCTGGCCAGCCAGATGATCCCTGATCAACCTCCCTTCCTTCTCCTCCGTTCCCTGCCTTCCATATTGCCACCAAGTGAAGGACAGGGAAACTGTTCGTGGAGCATCACCCCAGGCCAGGCACAGACCCACCCAATGTCATATATAAGATGTAGTGTTACCACATTCCCGTTGTATGGATGGCACACACTGAGCCTTGGAGAAGCTCTCCAAAAGTCACCCCGCCAGTGAGTGGGACAGAGCAAGGATTCAGAAGTGAGGCATGCCAAGCCCATACCCAGGCCTCTGTCCACTTCCCTGACTGCCTCCTGCCTCCCCATCCCTTTTCTTCAAAGGCTGATGAGCATTTCCCAGTCTCCTGCAGGGGAAGTGTTGTTTTCAGTGATTCCCAAGCATATTTGCAGGTTGAAACTTTTTTCTTTCGTTCTTTAAAAAAAAAAAAATGTGCAGAGCACCTCATGAAAATCAGATACTAGGGAATCAAGGTTTCCTGACTCATCCCCTTGACTCCAAAAAAAAAAAAAAAAAAAAATCCTTCCCGCACAGGACGGCTGGGTGCCTGTCATGTGCCCGCCTGGCTTGGAGCTGTGGAGGGGACCAGGAGGGGTCCTGTCTGCGGTGTCTAATGCTGTATCCTCAAGGCCAGCAAGCATCTGGCACATGGCTGGTGCTTCACAAATATGCTTGTTTGTTGGTGCAAATATTTAGATCTTATGGCTCCAAGTGCTCAGCAGGGCCGCCCTCTGCCAGCCAGCCCTCACTGGCTGGCCTGGAGAAATAAATGCCTCTTCTGCCAGGAGCTTGGGGCACCAGGGCATTGTGGGAAGTAAGACCTCCTCGGAACCACACGGGTCTCAGGCCTGTCAGGGCCTGTTCTGCCCCTCAGTGCTGAGAGACCTTGGGAAAGTCACCTCTGCCCTCTGAGCCGCAAGAAGTCCCCTCGCAGGGTGTCTGCCACTTCAGCAGGTGCGAAAAGTCTTCTGTGGCATCGCGGTGTGCTAAGGAGGCGAGCTGCCGCCGTGGTGCTGCGGTGAGAGTAGGAATTTGGACTGAAGGAGGGAGAAATCGGCACTGTCCAGAGGGGCAGCACTCTTTAATGTGAGCTGAGTCATTATTTTTATTTTTATTTATTTATCTTTTTAATAGAAAAGAAAATTTAAGTTTGTATACCTGGGGGATGACACACAGACGTGAAATCCCAAAGACAGGCAGGATCTAAACTAATTGAAATGAAATGGAATGAAACACACGTGTCCTCTCAGAGCAGCAGCCGTTCTCTCACATGCTTGGTACCCGTACTGGGCAGCATGGGCAGGGGGCGTGTCCACTGCGGCCGAGAGGTGGCACAGAGGGGGATGTGCTGCAGCTCAGAGTTCCCAGATCATTTTTGTCTTCTCATCCTAACGTGGCTAATGACACTTAGCCTTTTGGAAGTCCTCTAGGACCTGCTTTTAGGAGGAAGAGGGAAACAGGCTCTTGAAATTACCCATGACACAACTTCATTAACTCCCACTTTTTGTTTATTTGCTTTTTAACGTTTGCTCATTTCTGAGGGACAGAGACAGAGCGTGAGCAGGGAAGGGGCAGAGAGAGAGGGAGACACGGAATCCGGAGCCGGCTCCGGGCTCTGAGCGGTCAGCACAGAGCCCGACGCGGGGCTCGAACTCACAGACCACGAGATCGTGGCCTGAGCCGAAGTTGGACGCTTAACCGACTGAGCCACCCGGGCACCCCCTGCTCCCACTTTTTAAAAAGCACCAGAAATGCAAGACACCTGACGAGCCAACTGACCTAGGTTAAATGTCCTTCCCCCCACATCTTAGCTCTACAGACCTTTTTGATCAGGCTCAGCCCAGGCCAGTTAAATAGTGTCCTGCATTAGTGACATCCAGATGAATGAAGCTTTTACTCTATTTCCTAGGATGCCACCCCTGGCTTCTGGAGACTATCAAGATTGCAGGTCCCTCTCCTGGAGCACAGCCCCATGTAGGTCCCATGGCCACCATCGCACACACATCTTGGAGGCAGAATGTGACCCGCTGACCCTTTGACTCACGGCCCATGACTTCCAGTCTCTCAAGGAGCACCACTGGCATCCAGTAGACCCCCCAGCACCACCCTCTTGGCAGTGATGGCTGCTGCCTTTGTGGGTGCCGTTCTACCCACAAAGAATTCTACCTCGGTAGACTTCTTAGCAGGGTGACATGGCCACGTGACTTAACCTTATACCTCAGTGGCCCCTTCCGGAAAATGGGAATCCTATCATCTTGCTCACATGCGGTGGTGAGTTTACATGTGATAGTACAGCATTTCTCAGCCTTTTCGAGTCTATGTCCTCTTTTGCTAAACGCAAAAGTCTCTGCCTCCCCCCTCAAAGGCTCCACCTCTCTATGGCCCACTGAGAAGTATTCCATGTACATCCACCAGCCATGAGCACTTCGTTCAGCTTTCCCACATTCTGTATTATGAAATGAAAGGTTTCCTCCCCAAATAGAAATTGTTATGCTAGCTCTATTGTTGTGAACCATACCCATTCCCGCTCCTCTTCTCTCCCCATGTTGGTCCTGGTACATCCCCTAGAATGGGACCCCTTCCCCCACTTCTATAGCAAGCGTAGGAGATGAGCATTGCCTGGTGATGAGCTGCACATAACAGGCACTCACTAAACAGTCGCGCCCTGCCCTCCCTGCAGGGGAGATGTGACCCAGGATGAATAATGGTCAATCAGTGTGGTTTCCAGCAGCAGACGCCCATGCAGATGCCCAAGTGTAGATCAAGCTCCCCAGCAGAGTCTCTTGTAGTTTCTTTCACTATTTTTAGTAGACTTTATTTTTCTGAGCAGTTTTAGGTTTGCAGAAAAATTGCACAGAAAGTACAGAGAGCTCCCTTGTACTCTCCCCGCCACCCCCCCCCCCCCGATTTCCCTATTATAAACATCTTGCATTAGGCTGGTATACTTGTTATCATTGCTGAGCCGATACCAGTACGTTATTATTAACTAAGGTCCCCGGTTACATGAGGGCTCACTCTCTGTGTCGTACATTCTGTGGGTGTTGACAAATGCATAGGGTCTACGTCCACCAATATGGTAGCATACAGAATAGCCTTCTCGCCCTAAAAACGCCCTGTGCTCCACCCATTCATTCCTCTCCCCTCCCCCTGAACCTAGTTTTTTCCCTCTTTTTCTTCAGTGCCCTTGTTGAAGCGTATAATGAAAAAATGGAAGGCTTTGCTGGATTACAGGCCACCAACCCCCCGCAGGGCTGTAAGAAGCTTCATGAAAGCAACCACTTCACGGGACCTTTTCAACACCACGTTTTCACACCAGGAACACTATGTGTTAGTTGCTGGAAAACTCTTTGTTGAAGGAATGAATGGGCAGATGGAGGAGAAGTGTGGTGGAGGGAACACAGGAGGCTGGAGGGCTCCTCGAACTAACTAGCCGGAAGGGGGTCGTATCAGGGCAGGAGGAGGGAGCAGTGCCCAAGTTAACTGCCCATCCCAGTGACCTCCCTGTTAGGAAAATGAAGTGTCAAAGAAAAGCGGTTCCTGAGCAAAGCAGCTGTGCCCCATGGGGGTTACTGGGGCCATCAGTGCAGTCCAGCCCTGTCCCGTCAGGGTGACAAGGACGATGGGCACAGGGACCTGATGTCATAGGAGCCCAGCCCTTGAGGCAGTTGGACAGGACTCAATCTGTCACTGTCTTCATCCTCGTGACTTTTGGAGTCACCTCCAGATTTTTTGGCCCAGTAAATGATTAAGCAGTTAAATAAAGACGGGCTCATTAAGGAAACATGCTTCCCTGCGTATCTGCCCCAGTTACTCCTAAATTTAATCTGTCCATGAGCCAATTTCCAGGACAAACACACAGTCTATTTTATCTCCCGAGACGTAACCTTGAAGCCATTCGTTGCCTGTGGCTTTTCCTGAGGTCCCTTTCCCACTACCCGTGTCTTCTGAGGCCTGGTGAAGGGGTCCCTTCCCCATGCCCATCCCCAGGCTGGGTGAGGGGCCAGCAGGTCCCGTGGGGCCGCTTAGAGAGAGGGCAGGGCACTAGCAGGGCCCGGTTTGCTAGCAGGCAGGGCCAGGCCCATGAAAGCGCCCTTTCTTCTCTGTCACAAGGCTGCTCCGGCCACGGGGGCTCCGGGGCATAATCGGATTGAGTTTCCTTGGCCGACAGGTTGGCTTTGTTCTGCTGTCCAGATTTGCGTCCGCTTGACTCCCTGAGCTGCTTCTCGAATGCTCTCTGACCTGGTTTCACTGAGGACGTATCAGGCCTTTGCCAGGGTCCACAGGGGTGGCAGGAGCCCAGGGCTAGATGAGGGTTGGGTGGGTTTTAGGGAAAAGGTGGGCAATGAGGAGCCAGGCCAGCCCATGTAGCATGTGCTCATGTCAAATCATGTGTCCCCTGCCTTGCTTTCTGTTTCCCTTCCCTGTGCCCTGAGCCCCATTCCCCTTGAAGAGGAAGTACATGCTCCTTGGGCTTTCTTGAGTGGCCTCGTTCCTCCCCCCCCCCCCCCCCCCCCCGCGCTCCCATCCCAAGGCACCGTGGCTCCCCTGAGCAGTCTGGGCATAATGTTCACACTCTTTCAGCTGGTCCTGGGGCTCTCCATGGGTTAGGTGCATGGAAGGTTTTGTTGGTTAAAAATACCTAGTGGAAACCTCCTTTCCCTGAATGCCAAATGGAAAGCTATTAAGAAAAGAATTCTTTTCAGCCTAGTTGGATCCTGGGTAATGACCTTGGCCTTGCTCAAAAAGGAAGGGCTGCCCATGCCATGATGAATTTCCAGAGAGGAGGCAGGGACCCCTGAGGCTTATTCCATTGCTTGGCACAGGAACACCAGGGCCCTGGTAACACACGAAACTGGCATTGCAGGTCAGTTGCCCTGCTCACCATCTCTGGCTCTGGTTGTGCTGGGAAAGGGGCGTTTGTGCTATGCCCCCCCCACCCGGGATGGGGCCCCTGATCCTCCCTGTGCCAATGCCAGCCTCCCCTGGCCACTGGTATTGCTCAGGAAAGGATAGGTGGCCCAGAATGAGCTCATCAGCACCCTTCCCTGCTGTTTGCTTTGTTTGTGGGGTTTTTTTAAATACATTTAAAAAATTTATTTATTTTGAGAGAGAGAGCACAAGCACACAAGCAGGGGAGATACAGAGAGAGAGAGGGAGAGAGAGAATCCCAAGCAGGCTCCATGCTGTCAGTGCAGAGCCTGATGTGGGGCTCAAACTCACGAACTGTGAGATCATGACCTGAGCCAAGATCAAGTCAGACTCTTTAAAAGTCTATGCCACCCAGGTGCCCTGTGTTTTGTTTTTTAACGGGAACTGGTGGAGCTGTTGAAAGGCGAAGAGTAGCCACATTCCTGCCCCTCCTGAGATCAGAAAACAAAGGCCACACTTACAGGGAGGGATGTCAAGGTGGGGATAGAGAGAGGTAGGGAGGGAGAGGTTTCTGAGTGTTTGCCCCCGGGGACACAGTGGGTCCCGAGATCCGCTTTCTACCTGTGCTTCTGGATTTATTTTTGCCAGCCAGTAAGTGCCCTTTTTGCTTACATTTATTCAAGTTCTGTTTCTTTTCCTTGCATGGAAAGGAATGCTGACGGATTTAGGAATGGGCAAGGAGTCGCCTCTCTCCCTCTTCTATGACATGAGCTAGCAGAGTGGTGGGGAGTGCAGGAGCCCGGCTGCCTGGGTTTGCCGTCTGCTTCCAACATGCATCACTCTGGGCAAGCTCCTGGACTTCCTGTGCTTCAGCTTCTCATCTATAAAATGGGGATAATGTAGTCCTCGCCTCGTGCAGCCTGTTGTGAAGATCAAGTGGGTTCGTACACAGGGAAGGTGCTTTGAATGGTGCCTGGCAGGCAGTCAGCTCCATAGTTGATAGTATTCTGTCTCCTTGGACCCAGTGGCTTGTGAACAGAGCCTGCCTAGGCCCAAGTGCTGAAGGAAGTGGAACAGACCCAGAGTGAGAGAGTGATTCTCTTGTGACCTAATTAGGAGCCAGCTGGAGGGTTGCTGGTCTTGCTGGCAGAAGAGGGATGTCTGGGGAGCCTGCTGAGTCCCGGGAAATGACTGAGGGGCTGGCCTGGGCCTGCCTGCAAGGGGCGGCCGCACTCTGGGCTCCAGTATGCTGGTACTAAGGCCGGAGCGGGGACTGCCGGGACCCGCTTGGGGCAGAGACGTGGAAAGGGCCCTGGGCCCTGCAACCCAGGAAGTCCACCCTTGAGGTTCCCTAGAGAAGCTCGTGCACAGGTGCTCTGGGAGGTACACACATGAATGCCTATACCGGCACCGTTGGAGATGGTCCCTCCATCAGCTGGTACCACCTGGAGGCCCGCCAGCAGGGGACAGGATACAGATGAGGTGGGGTGTATGCATACAGTGAACGTACCATCTACCTGCGAGAGCAAATAAGTTACAGCTTCATGCATCAGCATGGTGAATCGGAGACACGAAGCCCTGAATTTCAAACTGCAGAGTGGCAGAAGGGCCCAAGATACGTTTTTAATAAAGCTTGAAAACAAGCAAATCAAGCGTTATATCGTTTAAGGACACATTTATATGCGTAAGCAGAAAAGACAAAGGAAGACGAAGAGACCAACATGAAATTCACCTCATAGTTATTTAGCTCTTGGTAGGTGGGGATGTAGGGGGCGGACTGGAGGGGGCATCAAAGGGGACCCCACCTCAGCTCTGATCACCCCAACAAGTTACAGTTCTTACACTATTGAGCGGTGGGGTCACAGGTGTTTCTTTTTTTATCATGCTCTATAAACCAATATAAACTGCGTATATTCCTTGACATGAACTATTTCATAATAAAATGTTTTTTTTTTTAATTTTTTTTTTCAACGTTTATTTATTTTTGGGACAGAGAGAGACAGAGCATGAACGGGGGAGGGGCAGAGAGAGAGGGAGACACAGAATCGGAAACAGGCTCCAGGCTCCGAGCCGTCAGCCCAGAGCCCGACGCGGGGCTCGAACCCGCGGACCGCGAGATCGTGACCTGGCTGAAGTCGGACACTTAACCGACTGCGCCACCCAGGCGCCCCTCATAATAAAATGTTTTAAAAAGAGAACATTGGGCTTGAATTTGCTGTTAGAGAAGTTTCTCCCCACCTATTTTCAGCCTTGCCTTGCCTTGCTTTGCCTTGCCTTTCCTTTCCTTTCCTTTCTTCTTTTATTTTTTAATGGGCAAGGACAATTTTGCCTCTGAAAAGATAAATTAAAAAACAATTTTCAGAGCACTGGGCTTGGAGAAGCCCCCTCCCAGTCCTGCTATGGCCTGGAGAGCCCTGCCCATTCCCTGTCACCTCCACTTCAGCCTCTGCTCGGCCCCAGAGTGATGTTTGAAACCATCAAAGCCGTTGGGCTACTTTCCTGCTCAAAACGTACTGTGCTTCCTGAAAGCCCGAGGCCCATTCTCGTCTTCAGCCATATCAACCCCTGACTGTAGCCAGACACAGAGTTCCCTGAACCAAAGCCCTGCCTCTTGCTTCAGGGCCTTTGCTCAAGCTATATTTGGGAGGACAAATCAGGTCTGGGCAGCTTTGTTGCGCCTCCGAGCACAGCAGCCCAAAGAGACCAGGTTCGGGCTACTTTGCCAGCTGTGAATTCAACCTGGATTGACGGTCCCGTCCCTGGCTGATCCTGCAGGGACCATCTTGGGTACCACCTCCTCCAGGAATCCTTCCCTGATGCCCACCCTCCGTTCCACAGCCCCTCTGCCGACACCTGTCAGAGCACCCCCAAACTTTCTGCAGTGCTCTGAAATGTTCTGCACCCCTATCTCCTCCACTACTTCAAGCTCCACAACCACATGACCGGGGTCTTAGTTTATTTCAATAGTGAGTGCACGGGCCCCGGCACCGTGGCACTCAAATGTCAGCCCCACAAAGAGTGGGGATTTTGTCTGTTCTGTTTAGCTGTGTATTCCAAAGGCCTAGAACAGTGCTGGACCGTGTAGACGTGCCATAAATGTTTATTGAATGAATGGACGTGAAAGTCTATGGAGTGAAATTCTACCACCTAGTAGCTGTGTGAGCTTGGGGCCGACTCTGAACCTCTCTGAGCTTCCCTTTCTTCCTCTCTAAATGGGGATATTAAAAGTACTATTCTCCAAGGGTCACTACGGGGATTGGTGGAAAGATGCATGTGAAAGTGCCTAGCAAATGTCAGACGCGCAGGTTGCATATGAATCTAGGGCTGACCCCAAAGGCCTGGGACAAATGCCCAGTAGGCTTTGAGGTTGGCCATCTGAGTTCAGAGACTTCTGTCACCCTCCCTGTGTGGTCTGTGGAAAAGGATCCCAGATCTGTGTTCCTTCTTCTCGGCCAAGGGCCAGTGACCTCCGGGCTCACCTCTGACTGCTGGGTCAGCAGATCTATTGTGCTGGGGCTGTCGATGCCTGGGCGGCTCCATCGAGTCCCCAGAGCCCAGCTGGTCTGTGCAGCCACGGTCATGGTCCCCATTCCCTGAATGGCTCTTTATTGAAATAGAGGCAAACTTGCACAGCCACAGGCGTCTCCTAACTCAGCCAGCTGTCTGGCCTTTCTTTCAGGTTCCTTTGGGTCCTGAAATGCTGGGAAGGAGGCAGCACGGAGGTGGGATCCCGCAGAGCTCGGATCCAGGGCTGCCTTCCCCTACTTCTGGCTGTGTGACCCAGGGCAAGCGGCTTCACATCTCTGAGCCTCCGTCTCCACAGCTGCAAAATGAGGAAACAGAAATTACCAGTGGGGCTGTTGTGAGGAGGGGAGACAATGCATGTACGTCTCCTGGTGAAGTGGCGCTCACTGAAGAGTTCTGTACATTTCAAATATATGACATGATAGAAACATAGAAGATGTGTTAGTTACATAATCATGAAGGCGCTGATCATGATGGCTGCATTTCAGCGGACCGACTGCCTTATGCAGAACTGAGTGCCAAGGAGAAGGAAGAAGCTCTATGCGCGTGTGCTTGCGCATGTGTGAGCGTGTCTGTGTGTTTATATATAGACAGGCATAGATGGTATCGAGATGCACACTTTGTACTATATAAGAAAAAAAATGACATCACAGGAAAAATGCACGTATCTTACTGAGCATGCTTGTATAACTGAATGAACAAAGAAACATTTAGAACGCCAGCTCAGTGACACAATGATGCCTAAACACAGGCCAGTGTCGTCCTGTTGCTGATACACACAAAAAAGGGCTCCTGGTCACGGCCTCCCGGCTCCGAGGTGCCCGCTCATCTGTCCCACACTCCCCCGCGTTCTTGCTGCCGCCCCCACGCTGGGCTTTTCCTGCCCCTCACACCAGGACCAATCTCCCTGTGACGGGCCCTCATAGCACTGCTGATTTCTCCTTCGAGGCACGCGTCACGGTTGGTATTTTACAGCTATTTGCAAGTGTCTGTTTACATGTCTTACCGTTAGTTGCAGTGAGGCCAGAAGCGCCATCTGATTTTGCTGTCCGTTTTGTCCCCGGCACCCAGTTGGAGTGTGTGTGGTCCAGCGTAGATACTTGGTTGGATGGATGGAGAAGTACCACAGACGGAGACCGTCCATCGGGAGTCACGAGGTCTAGACCCTGAACACGGCGAGCAGGAAGTCAAGGCACTTTGTGGTCAAGGGGCCTGCGCCCGGTGGTGGAAGGACTAGTCCTGTGAGAGGACTGGACAGGGGAAGGGCCTGTGGCTGGCAGGGTGGAGGAAGGCCAGTGATCATCTCGTTGAAGGACAGCCCTTGTATGTATGCAATAGGAGATACATTCTCAAAGATCCAAGGACGGCCGCTTCCAGTTGTAACGGCCTGTGTCTTCGTTGAAATTCAGCGCTGCATTGTTTTCAGTTCTTCCAGTCTTTATTAGCTGCTTCTCCTGCCAGGCCCTGTGCCAGGTTCTGAGGACACAGACGAACCAGAGGGTCCTTGTCTGAGAGCCTCCGAGTCGGGGAGACATATCTGTAAATACAGGACAGCCAGGCAGGGCCACAGCAGAGGGATGTGAGCGCAGAGGGCGCCCAAAACAATCGAGCCACTTTGGTGGGGAGAGGATCAGGGACAAGGCCGATTCCCAAAGGATCGGTAGGGGTTGTCCCAGGCACAGACAAAGCGAGAGGACCAGGTGAAGAGCTTGTGGCTTCTTGGCCTGAGTGCCCACTGCTCATGGGGATAGTAAGAGATGAGGCTGGGAGGTTCGGCTGGCTCCACCTGGTTGGCCAAGGCCTTAAGCTTTATTCTGAAGGTGACAGGGAACTCTTGATGGCAGTTTAGGCAGCCGGGAGACCTGGTCACGAGTGAGGCAGGGTGGAAAAGAGGCAGAAGCGTATGAAATGGAGGTGGGGAGACTGGTTGGGAGGACGTGGCAAGTTTGAAAGTGACGAAGGGCTAAATAGAGCCTGTGGAAGAGGGGATCAAAGGGGGATGCTCCAAATATCTCGGACAGGACATCCTTATTTATTCATCTCTAAAAGCGGAGGGGAGGCCAGTAAAGATCTTTGATCCTGCCATCCGGAGCAACCCACGGGGACGAGTGGCTGGTGATCATCTCTCCTGCTCCAAGGAACTCAGAAAATCCAACCCCCCATTTGCCCTCCGGTAAATACCAAACTTAGCAATGCTGTCTGTCCTTGGA
This sequence comes from Herpailurus yagouaroundi, assembly GCF_014898765.1. NCBI lineage: Eukaryota > Metazoa > Chordata > Mammalia > Carnivora > Felidae > Herpailurus > Herpailurus yagouaroundi. The sequence goes on from NW_024412377.1 coordinate 63,598,386, forward strand.
CCCTGCACCGCCCCCCCTCCCCCCCCCCCCCCCCAGATGCAGAAAGGAAGGGCAAGCCACTCAGAGCTGCAGAGGGGGCCTGGGCAGAGCACTGGGCCTCCAGGCTTCTGCAGGGAGGAGGTGGAGAGACGCTCGTGACGGGCAGGCGAGAGGGTTGGGTGGGGAAGGGGAAGAACATGGAAAAATGAAAACCTTCATGCTTGGCAAGATCCAAAAGAAAAAGAAGAAAAAATAGGGAATGTAGGGAAAAAGCCCAACCATGATTGCAGGCAGGATCTTCTATTTCCAAATGGATGTGAGGAGGAAGCTTTCAGAGGGAGCACAGCTACCAGGAGAGTTGGAGAGAGATGACTCAGGATTATGTAACAACAGGTAACATGGTACTGAGGGCTTGGAACATGTATACAGCTTGATCTCCCAACACATTTTTTTTTTCCAAAGGAAATACTCCAAGACCAGAACCATAAACATATGCCCCCAGGCCAGGGCGGATCCTATCAAAGAGGGAAGTGGGCCACATGTTCAGAACGCGGTGGCTCCAGCATGAGGGTAACTGCAGGTGACACCAGGCGACACGGGGCTGTGCTGTCCAGGAGACAAGAGAGAGAGAGGTAGGGACCGTGGCCAACTATGGACTGCAGAGCCTCAAGGAGCAGCACCAAGTCAAGCTCCAGCTGCTTGTCGCCGTGTAGGAATACAGGGGTGGCCACGTTTTCTTTTTTTTTTTTTTTTCTTTAAAATTTAAAAAAAAATTTTTTTTTCTTAATGTTTTTATTTATTTTTGAGACAGAGCGAGACAGAGCATGAGCAGGGAAGGGGCAGAGAGAGAGGGAGACACAGAATCAGAAGCAGGCTCCAGGCTCTGAGCCGTCAGCACAGAGCTCGATATGGGGCTCGAACTCACAGACTGTGAGATCATGACCTGAGCCGAAGTCGGACGCTCAACTGACTGAGCCACCCAGGCGCCCCTGGCCACGTTTTCTGATATCCGCCCCCCCTCCAAAATTCAGAAATTTGGATTTTTGTATGAAACCACCCAATTTGCAAATTGCAGCAACTCGTTTAGATAATTTTCAAAACATCGTGCTGCTTACTCGGTACAAATGAGGAAAAACCCATCCAGTCCGTGGGATACCCCTGTGCCCCTCCACCCTAAGCCAATCTTGCAACTCACTGAAAATGCACATTGTGTGGGTCCCGCTGCCGCCCGCAGTGTCCACACCTCTTCCCAGAGGAGGTCTGGAGAGAAGACTGGGCTGAGGGAGGGGGGCGGGTCAGGGTGTGGCATTTACCTCCAGTGTGGATACTTCATCTCTGCAGGCCTCAGTTTACCCCATCTATATGACGTCAGGAAGATCTCTAAGAGCCCCTTTGGCTGAAATTCTCTTTTCTCAGCTTCCCAAAATCACTACTACCTTCATCAAGTAAACCCTGCTATGTGCAAATCCCTGTGCTTCCTCCCCCAAGATCACATGGCCATTAATGTGGCAGAGGCTGGTTACCAAACCCAATCAGTCTGACTCCAAAGGCCATTGGCTGAAGCACTCTATTCTCCTGTGTCCAGTGAAAGCAAATCATTAAATAATTCAGGTCATGCTCACGGGACAGGGGAATATATTCAGTTGCTTTTAAGGTTGCTACCCAGTTTCTAGCACACCTAAAGAGCTGTGTTTGGTAGCTCTTGGGCCACTATAGATTCTTGAGGATTCTCTCTAACCTTGCAAAGGCAGGGGACTGGAGGGCTTTAACAAAAAGGCAAGAGGCGTAAACGAGACCAAATGTACTAGGGGGTCTCAGCTCCGTGGCCTAACTTGGGCTCAACCAGGCCTGGGCAGGTCCAAGGGGCGTCAGTTTGCATGAAGGGGTGACTGTTAATGCAGTCTGTGCTTGTTCCTGTACACGAATGTGGGCCAGGGACGGAAACCACAAGGCCCATTTAATTAAAATGCTTCCCCCAGATCACTTTTTCTCCAGGCGTTTCAAACGTCACCGCTTTCTCCTCAGCTGAAGTCAGAAACGTGGGATTCTCCTTCTCTTCCTTTCCCTCAAGCCCCACAGTCAATCTGCTTCCAAATTCCGTGGCTCTCCCTGAAACGTCTTGTGAATATGTTATGTCCCCGTGTCTGTAACCCCCGCGCCCCGGCCCCCCCCCATAGCTCTTCCCGTTTCGCCCTTGTTCCTTTCCGATCTGTTCTTGATGCAGGGCCGGAAGAATTCTTATAAAATGCAGATCTGGCCTTGTCACTCCTCTGCTTAAAAACCTGTTGGTGGCTCCCCAGGGCACCATCAATAAAACGCAAGCTTCTCTCCATGACCTACAAATCCCTCCATTATCTGGCCCTCACACGCTATGTTCCAGCCACCCTGGCCTATTTTCAGTTCTTCAGATGCTTTGAGTTCTCTCTGGCTTTGGAGTTACACAGATCTGGATTTGAGTCCCAGGTAACCTTGGGCAAGTGACTGAACCTCTTGGAGAACCAGTCTGCTTATCTCTGAAATGGGTATAATTGTGTGGCTTAAGTCAAGGCTTAAACAATACAACATATGGGGATCACTCTTTTGCTTGAAACCTGTGGGTTTCCCGCAGAAAAGGAAGGGGGGAAGGATTCATTTAGTCTGCCGACAATTTTGCGTTCTCTGCTTTAACGACAAAATAACTCCTGGGCATTCATAAATTTTGGCTTCTTTTTAAGTGGGTTATATAACAAAGTACCAGCTACTTTCTCACCTTTAAAAAAATTTTTTTTTAATGTTTATTTATTTTTGAGAGAGAGAGAGACAGAGCACAAGGCGGGGGGGCGGGAGGTGCAGAGAGAGAGAGAGAGAGAGGAAGACAGAATCTGAAGCAGGCTCCAGGCTCTGAGCTGTCAGCACAGAGCCCGACACGGGGTTCGAGCCCACGAACCATGAGATCGTGACCTGAGCCGAAGTCAGATGCCCAACCGACTGAGCCACCCAGGCACCCCACCTTTGTTTTTAATTACGAAGTGTACATCATCTTACTTTGTATTGTGTTTATTACCTGGTCAACAGATATGAATATTTTGTATTTTAATAGATACAATGAGGTTATTTTTCAGGAAGTCATTTGTTTTACCCCTTTGCTTTCTGATGTGGCTTTCTTTGGTCCTGACTTCCCTGGTCCTGGCCGCTCACCTTCACCCCACCCAAGTACACCCAGAAGTTGGAAGCACCCTGCACTTCTTCCCAGGAGGCCAGTTCTGGGACATGTAGTTTATTCTGGACAGTCTGCTTATCCTCAGGGAGCAATTCCAACCCCACTCCCCCCCCCCCCCCGCTTGCACGTACCTCAGTGCCTTCCCTCCTGCTGCTCAGCGAGGTGGATATGGCCTGGAGAGGTGGCTTCAGGAGCAAAAGCAGAGAAAGGCCAGGGGAGAATGAGGAGACAGGAGGGAAGTGAATACTGGAAGAAGAGTATCTTCTTATCCTCCTCTGGGTCCCCTCTCTGTTCTGATTGCCTTCTAGCTAATATGGTACTGATGATGATGAAAACGGTCATAGCAACAACAAAAATAAGATTCAACAGTTAAAGCAGTGATTCTCAACATGGGGAGATTTTGCTCCCCAGGGGATGTTTGGTAATGTCTGGAGACATTTTTTGTTGTCACAGCTTGGATGGGGGTGCCGCTGGCACCTAGTGGGTGGAGGCCAGGGATACTGCTAACTGTCCTACATTGCACAGGACAGTTCCCAACCGTACACACACAACAAAGAATTATCTGGTTCCAAATGTCCATAGCACCAAGGCTGAGAAATTCTGGCTTATGATGTGCATACTCTGTGATGAGAGCTGGGCTAGGGGTTCTATGTGCATTATCTAATTTAGTCCTCATGCTATTCTTTGAGCTAGGTTATTATCATCATGCCCACTTTACAGATGAGGAGACTGAGGCTTACAGGGCTGAAGTGACCTGCTCAAGATCCATAGCTATGGAGTGCTAGAGGAAGCATTTGAACTCTGGTCTATTTGACTCCATGACCCCAAATGGTCACTAGTGCCCCCTTCTCTTCTCTGTCCCTGTGACTGAGTGCCCATGTGTCAACTGGCCTCATGCTATAGCAACAGGTGGGATGTCTAATGCAAACCATGTACCAAAGGCTTGTGTGGGGTGAGGGGAGGGCCTGATGTGGTACTGGTCCCTCCCAGGAATGCCTGGGACAGTAGCGGGGGGTCTCCCTCTGATGCCCTCAAGCCCCTGAGCTCCTTGGTGGGAGGTGGGGAAGGAGAGTGACAAGGGGTCAGGGATGTCTTCCTCTCTGCACCCAGACCCCCCGGGCTCAGGCCCGGCTTCTGGGCATTTTCTGCAAGCTGGGATGCTGGCAGCAGCAGAAGTGACACGTGAGAGGTGTATCCTATTATATCTGATGTGACATTACCAAGCCAAAGGTAGGCTAGTCTGCACTACAGCTGAGAATATATATTTGCATCGTGTGTGTGTGTGTTTGAGATCATCTATATGTGTAGTTACCTGTGTGTGTGTCATAGTGGATCTATGGATGTGCATAGAAGTGTGTAAGTGGCTGTGTGTCTTTGTGTATAGTGTCTTTCCTTGTGTATGTGGTGTTTTTCTTTCTCTATATATTTGCCTGTGTTTGAATATCCAGGCAGACATGTCTGCATGCATATTTATCTCTGTGTTAATGCTGCATGAAGGTGACTCTGAGCGTGGTTATTGTATCTAAGTGTGTATGAAATGAATCATGTGAAATGTGACTTCATCTGTATGAAACAGCCAGGAAGGTATGTTGCTGTATCTATGTAAGCATTTGGGGGGGGGGGGGGGGCATGTGTTTCTGTATCTACATCTCTGTGTTTGAGTCAGTATGTCTGCATGTAAATGTATACTTGTGACTATGCAGGCCACGTGTCTGTGCATACAGATGGAGGTGACTGTGCTCGATGATTGCTGTGTGTGTGTGTGTGTGTGCGCGCGCGTTTTGGCCCCAGGATATTACCAACAGAGAAAAAGCTGCCAACACTGCCCCTCATTTGTTCCTGTAGCTTGTAAGGGTCTCAGAATCTTACCTCTCCTTAGATCAGAAGGTGTCACCAAGGGGAGAAGGGACTCGGGCATTCCCTCCCCACCTCCATTGTCCCAGCTGGCTCCCATGGTGCCAGCTGTCAGGGACAGAGGTCCTCGGGCCTTGCCTCTCTGCCAGCCAGTCACTGAGGCTAAACATTTACCGAGGCCTGAGGCCATATTTGCTTAAACTCGGGGGTCACTGCACACATGCGATTTCTGGTTCAAGTGCTTTCCCCTCTGCAGGCTGAGGAGAGCAGGTGCTGGCTTAGCAAGTTACCTGGGGTTGCAATTTCCCTCCACGAAATAGACTGGCTTAATCAAGGTTTGCTCCACGTCAAGAAAAATGTAACCTTGGCAGTGCGTTCCCTGCCCTGTTCTTTTAAAACACTGTGTCCTCGACTCTAGTATTTTCGTCAAATCTGTACATCTCCTATAACTATTATTTACTTAGCATTAAAAAATTGGTCTGCTTTTAAAAATGTAAATACCTATTTAAGCTTTATTCAAAAACAATGGCAACTAATGTAATCAAGGATTAGAGATGCTAATTATACATTTGAATTAAAAATTTATTTAGTACATACTTAAATAAAACGCCTTGATTCCTATACTCCTTAACATCATATTGCTTGCCCCGTGCTGGGAAGAAGTGCCCTCTTGCCTTCCACTTTAAAGGTAGCAGTCTGCGTCAAAAGATCTGATTTCCATACAGCTTGCTCAGGAAGACACGGTTTGCATACAAACGGGCAGGTCTGGTGTACCTGCCATCAGTTACTGGGAGAGAGGTTTCCACAGCCCCAGTGGAAAATGCATTGTGTCCTGGGTCAGGGCAGCCTGGGGATGCAATGTGGGAGGCTGGCTGCAAAGCTCTGGGTGAGCTCCCTGGCCTCTGCCTCCTTCTCCTCCTCCTCCTCCTGGGTCTGGATCCTTCCCAGGGGACCAGTCGGCTCGGTGGTGTCATTGCCGTGGTGATCCTGAACAGGGTTGCAGGCACAAAATTCCCTTTGCAGGTGGAAAGGATAGAAGGGGAGGAGGTGGAGGGGGCAGGGGGAGAAAGGGGACAGATGCCCAGACAGATGGGCCTGGCCGCCAGCTCTGCCTGGCCTAATGAATTTCCTTCTCCGGCCCTCGGGCAGGTCAGTAAATGAGACCAGCGACAGCATCTGGGATGATTCCAGGACGAGGCTAATAAATCAGGCCTAGGATGAATCCTGCTTCCCTGGAGATTTAGGGAGGCAGGCCAGGCAGAGGAAATATGGGAGGGACCTGTGAGTCTGGCAGCAGCCAGCCTTTGGGTGAAGGGGTTAGAAGGAACTCCCTCCTGACAGGAGGCAGTGGCCTCAGAGGCACTGGATGTGCAGCGTTGTGTCCCCAGAGGCGACTGGTGGACAGAGCGAATTCTCACAGGGGCCTGGCTTACTGGCCTCTGGGCCTCAGCCCTGCAGTATTCCATCCCGCACTCACTTTATTTTTTCCTACCAGCCCACTGGGCTCAGAAAAGGCACTGATTTCTCTTTGGGGAAGTCTTCCTGGACCCCGAAGGGCCCCGCCCATGTGTTCCTAAGGGTCGCCTTCAGCCCACTGACCGCACACAGGTGCGGTTTGTCTGCTCCTCTTCTGGAAAGCAAGCTTGTACGGGCAGAGACGGCCTACACCCTTTGAGGCTGGTGCAGTGCCTGGCATGTGATAGGTGTTCATCGAGAGAAGTTGAATGAAAGGAGAGAGAAACTGAGGTAGCAAGGGTTGTTACATCTCTAGGGTAGCGAGCCAAGCCTGCTGATGGATGGAGGAGGCTGGAAGTCTGTGCCACCCTGGTAACCCATGACCCTGGGGACATTCATGTGATCAAGGCTGGCCCTACCACTAACCCGGGATGGGACTCAGGCCCTGGATTCACCGCCCCGAGCCCCCAGGTTCCTGTCTGGATTATGTGAGTCAAATCAGGTAAGCTATTTGGAAATGCTTTGACAGATATCGAGTTCTTCACACCTGCCAAGTGTCAGCTGTGAAATCACACAATCCCTGAGCTGGAGGAAACTTGAGAGAATATTTCCTTTACCTTCATTTTGCCGATGAGCAAGCTCCGTCCAGATAAGGGCAATGAACTTGCTCTCCCTCAGACAGGCTTAAGGAGAGCGAGGCACTGATAGCATGAGTTCGGGAACCAAAGAGGCCGGTCCAGAACCTGGCTTGTGACTCATGGCTGTGTGCCTGAGTGACTACTCACCTCCTAAGCCCCTGACAGAGACAGAGCACAAGTGGGGGGAGGGGCAGAGAGAGAGGGAGACACAGAATCCAAAGCACATTCCAGGCTCTGAGCTGGGAGCACAGAGCCCGATGCGGGGCTCGAACCCGTGAACCGGGAGATCCTGACCTGAGCTGAAGTCAGACGCTTAACCACCTGAGCCACCCAGGTACCCCTGGATTCGACATTTTTTAAAAGTAAAAATCTTGGGGCGCCTGGGTGGCGCAGTCGGTTAAGCGTCCGACTTCAGCCAGGTCACGATCTCGCGGTCCGGGAGTTCGAGCCCCGCGTCAGGCTCTGGGCTGATGGCTCAGAGCCTGGAGCCTGTTTCCGATTCTGTGTCTCCCTCTCTCTCTGCCCCTCCCCCGTTCATGCTTTGTCTCTCTCTGTCCCAAAAATAAATAAATGTTGAAAAAGTAAAAATCTTGAGTATTTAGTGATGCTCTTTCTCTGTACAATACATCCATGTACAGAATTGGCTAATACCGTGTACAAGGTACAAACACATGATAAAACATTAGAGGTGTAGACAGCATACTTACAGAAGCCAAAAAGTTCCCTTTATACGTCCAAGGATGAAGAGTTAAAAATATAAAAATAAGAAACACACGCTGTTTTGACACATAAACTGACTTTCACATGCACAGGTGCGTGGAGATGCCCATACAAGCTAGGGAGCACATATGCACACGTACCTGCGTGCATGCATGTATGCAGGTGGGTGTGTGTGTTTAAGCGGGTGGGCTTTGCAAGGTCAGGCTGCAGAAGGCCTCCTAGAGAAGGTCTTTTGCGTAAAGCTCGCTTAGCACAGGGCTGGCACAGAGAGTGTTCAGCAAAGGGAGCTGTTGGCGTCACCCGGAACGGCATCCAGAGCAGTGTCGCCTCCTTCTTGCATCATCGTGGACACGAAGCACATTTCTGCTTCTGCCACGTGTTCCTCTCCTACCCCAGCCCACCATCCGTTACTAACTTCCTCCTGCTCTCTTCGCTTTGCACCTTCCGGGGGTACAAGTCCTTCCCAGGGAAAGCCAGCTGTCCCGTAGAAGAGGCACTCCCATTCACATGGGAGTGTGCATGTGTGACGTCGCGGGCATTTGCAGATGCTTCTGTGTCCGTGTGACTGATGTGGGAGAGTGTGCGCGCGGATGAGTGTAAGCGGGAGGTCTGGATTCAAGGACACAAACGTATTCTGTGATGTCTGAATTTGTGCCTATAAGTGGGGATGTACCTGTGAGACGGAGAGAAGGCATGCACAGCATGGCTGGCCTCCCGAAGACAAAGGGAGTAGACCTCGGTGGGAGGGTCTTTTTTGGAGGTGGATTTCAGATGAAAGCAGAAGGGCTCTGGGCTCAGCCACGAATTCTGGGTTTTGCCGTTCCGGGAGCACCTGGATGAGGTTCAGGCTAGGGACGCGGGGGAGAGTAAAACCTATGAGAGGTTGTGGGACGGAAGTGAGGGTGGCCCGTGTGTGGGCAGCATTTCCATGGAGCACTCCCTGGGAGAGGCAGGTGCACTGTGGCACTGAATGGTGCATCCGCACAGGACGCCCCGTCTCAGCCTCGTGTGTTCTCACGGATACAGGCAGGTTGCCTCAACCTTCAGATAGCTCTCTGAGAATTCGTTACCTCTGACTTCTTGAGTTGATAGGATCTTACACATCCTATCACCAGAGAGGGACTAAGTTCTTCCCTCAGTTCCTGTTCAAAAACTGGAGAAGGTCTCTGATTGCTCTGGATTGGACCAATCAAAACCTGGGCTTGAGGTAGTCATGGACCATGATTGGCTCAGTCTGGACCAATCAGCAGAGATTGGGGAGCCAGGTTTTTTGAGCTGGAGGTCGGAGGCTGGAGTGGGGACAGAGTAGTACCTAGGCAGCGGGGGCTGCACTGGGTAGGTAGGATGATGGTTATGGATTATACCCAATCTTCACCCCAAATGCTTGAATTTCCTTCAGAGGTTTATTTGATTGGAACCCCCCCCCCCCGCCCCCCGCCATGGTGTTTCAGTCTCCAGAGGCTCCTGTCAAAAGTGTTAGGCTCACACTGAAGTTGAAACTTGCTACCAAGGATCTGAAATCTGATGGAAATAGGATAAGACCAGATGCCTATGGGATGGCTTTGCAGTTTGGCTCCAGGCCCTGCCAGTGCATGCTTAAAACATAAAGAGAAACAGCTCAGGAAAAACACAGACTTTGGAGTCAAGCAGAGCTGAGGTCAGATCTCTGCCCGGCTCTCTCAAGAGCTTGTGCTGTGGCCTGAGATGAGTTACCTCACCTCTCTGAGCCTCTGTAAAACCAGGAAATGAAAGCGACGGAGCTGTTACAAGGCTTCCCAATGAGGCCAGTTACCTCATCCACTGCTCGTAGGTGCTCACAAAACAGGTGCAGCTGGTGTTTTCTTTACGTCAGCATGCTTGGTCCTTATCCTCTGATGACTAGCTCACAAATCTTGTGAGCTAACCAGAAAACGAGGCCACATGTCCTCCTAGGGAAGCAAGTTAGGCAGATTTCACCATTAGGTTAGAGGCAGCCTAGCAGAACAGGTACAGGCCCTGAAGTCAGACAGAACAGGGCTTAAGCCCCACCTCTCCCATCAACTAGACATGACACCGTGGGCGAGTCACTTCTCTCTGGTCTCATCTGTAAAAGTAGGGAATTCTGGGGCTGTCTGGGTAGCTTAGTCGGTTAAGCGTCCGACTCTTGATTCCAGCTCAGGTCACGATCTCACGGTTTGTGGGTTCGAGCCCCGCATCGGGCTCTGAGCTGACTGCACGGAGCCTGCCTGGGATTCTATGTCTCTCTCTCTCTCCCTGCCTCTCCCACACTCTCTCTGTCAAAAGAAATAAATAAACATTAAAACATTTTTCAAATAGGTTAATTCTTCCCTCCAAAGCTGCATGTGGGGCTGAAATGCAATCACACAAGTAACTTCCCCGCATGTGGTGCCACTGCCCAGTCGCTGATTTTAAAAAACCATATTGAGCGCCTACCATTCATTCAATTATTTGGCAAGTACTTATGGATGGCCTCCCATGTGCCAGGAATTCTACCAGGTGCTCGCAGTCATGTACTTAACAGACTATCTCTCAACATCATAGTCTAGCATATGCGATGGAGATAGACAATAAATCAATACATAAATAAATATCCGATGTCAGCTAGGGACATGTTCTTTGAGGAAAAACAAAGGGTATGAGGATAGCAAGCAATGGGGCGGGCGTGTGGAGCAGCGGATGTGATATGAGTTCAATTACTATGTGCCAGTCGGTCGAATTGCCAGGGGTACAGAGACGGAGACCGGTTCCTTCCTTCTAGGAGCCGGCATCCCGGTGGGGAGACACACGGAAAGCAGACGGTGTGATTGGAACCAGAATGGAAGTCTACAGAGTAATGCTCACCACGGCCCCGGGTGGTTAGTGAGTCCTGGCTCTGTCCCCAGCACCCCTTCTCCCTTGGGAGGGAACTAACCCTTCTCATGGTCCACTTAGCAGCCTCATGGTCCCCTGAATACTCCAGACCCCCAAGCATGTCTTGGGACACCCGTGGGACACCGTTCCCCCCTCCTTTTACTGCATTTACCTGCCAGGCCCCCCGGGGGCCTCTGGGCGGAGAAGGAGGGCTTCACATTCAGTGAGTTTAGAGGCAGATCTGGTTCTAATCTGGCTGGGTGACTACTGGCTGTGTGACCTCGGGCAGGGTCCTTTACTTGGCTAAACCTCACAGTCGTCATCTGGGAAATGGGGATAATGATGGCATGGAGTGATAGAGCATCTCTAAAACGCCTCTCCCTGGGATCCTGCCAGTGAGGGTGTCTCCTCCCCTGCCCTCCTCCTCCATTCCCCCTCTCCTCCACCTCTTCCTCTGACCTTGTTTGTGCTCTCTACCATCTGGCAAACAGGTCTGTGTGCCCCCTCAACATTCTGTGATCGTTTGATGACAGGAGAGGGTGTGGCGTTTTTTTGTTTGTTTGTTTGGTTTTTTTTAACGTTTATTTATTTATTTATTTTTTTTTTAATTTTTTTTTTCAACGTTTATTTATTTTTGGGACAGAGAGAGACAGAGCATGAACGGGGGAGGGGCAGAGAGAGAGGGAGACACAGAATCAGAAACAGGCTCCAGGCTCTGAGCCATCAGCCCAGAGCCTGACGCGGGGCTCGAACTCACGGACCGCGAGATCGTGACCTGGCTGAAGTCGGACGCTTAACCGACTGCGCCACCCAGGCGCCCCTAACGTTTATTTATTTTTGAGACAGAGAAAGACAGAGCATGAACGGGG
>NW_024412377.1:63610049-63723270 GCF_014898765.1 Herpailurus yagouaroundi
AACGTTTATTTATTTTTGAGACAGAGAAAGACAGAGCATGAACGGGGAGGGTCAGAGAGAGGGAGACACAGAATCTGAAACAGGCTCCAGGCTCTGAGCTGTCCGCACAGAGCCCGACGCGGGGCTCGAATTCACGGACTGCGAGATCATGACCTGAGCCGAAGTCGGCCGCTTAACCGACTGAGCCACCCAGGCACCCCGAGGGTGTGGCGTTGAGCCACCCAGGCACCCCGAGGGTGTGGCGTTTTGGGTCAGAAAACAGCACGTCGGCTTTGTCATTCAGCTGTGTGCGCTGGGGCACTCCCTTGCCCTCTCTGTCCCTTAGCTTCCCCATTTGTCAGTAACAAGGAGTAAGAACTCCTGCCCCACCACTCCCTCCGCCCCAGGCAGGTGGTGTGGTCCCTGAATATAATGCAGACAGGGCCTGGAACATGTCAGATCCCTGACAAGTGGCAGCTGTTGTCCTTCATTTCTAGGCTTCACCTTAAAATGAGGAACATTCGTTCGGCACTGACTGTGTAGGAGGCCCCGCCTCTATTACCCAGCCCTGTGTGGCTTGTATTTTCATGGTCTGCCTTTTATCTGTAACTGAGCCAAGCGTGTTCTGTAACCAGGGTCCCCTAAATTACTATGCGATGGGTTCAACATTCAGAGCCCGGCCCCTGGCCCCAGGTAGATCTGGTCATCTGTCTCCCATAGTACTCTGCCTCTTGTATGTGTCATGTCTCTCTGACAGTTGTAGTTCGAGGCACGGCCCCCGAGTGCTAGGAGAAGAAGCCGCATCGAGGGCCCCGAGGGGGTGCTGAGTCCTCCTCTTTTCCAGTGCCCCGTGTGAATTCCCTGCAGAGCCTCTCTCACTCTTACCATGGCAGTGCAGTGCTAGATTCTCAGGGAGGCCTTCCCTGCCCTCGAGGAGCTCACTGTCTGGGTGCGGAATCTCACAGGGTGGCCGAGCGGGCTCTGAAATTTGGCTCCAGCACTTCAGAGCTGTGGGCCTTTGGGTAGGTCTCTGAGCCTCAGTTTCCACATCTGCAAAAATGGGATAATACCCTGCCACCCAGAGGTGTGCGTGGGGAGTGAGTGACTACGCGGAAAAGGCCGGTATGCGCTTCCCTGTAGACAGGGCAGAATGGGCTGCGTGCTCAGACTAGACATCTGCCAACAGGCAGTCCAGGAGGTTTATTAAACACCTATTATGTGCCTGCTACTTAACAATTATAATCCCATCTGATCTTTACAGTAACTCTGTGGGGTGGCAATTACTACCCACAACTTACAGATGAGGAAACTTGGCTTAGAGAAGTGAAGTCATGCCCAAGGTCACCCAGTGGGATGTGAGGGAGCTCAGGCTCATCTCGCTGCACCTGTGTCGCCTAAGAAGGGGTTCTCGGGAATGAGCCTCTGCTCGTTGGCAGGACTTGCCTGGTATTGCCAGCCAGGCCTCTTTCCTTTCCCTTGTTGGCTTCTTGTCACCCCAGGCCTGGTCCCCAGGGATCTGTTGCAGGCTGTCCTTCTCACTGGGGAGCTCGTCTACTCTCAGAGCTCCCGATGGGGCCCCTCTTATTTAGGGTTCCGCGTTCCTCAACGTGTCTGGCCCATTCCCCCTTGACGCCCGACAACTAAGTACAATCAAGCAGGGTCCCATTATGAACTCATCACTGTGCGCCAGAACCTTCTTGTCTTTCCTGTCACCAACCACGGCCACTCCCATTCGTGCTCCCCAGGGCGCCAGCCTGGCCATTTAGCTGACCCGCTCGTCTCCTGATCTCCCCACCATCCGCAGCCAAGTGCAGTTGGTCCTATCTGTTACCCCTGTGAGAGTCCGCCCTTCTCCCTCCCCTGCGGCCAGCCCAGCTGGGACCTAGTGTGGCCCACCCTGCACTCAACTTAAGGCTTATTTAAAGCCACCTCCTCCTCTGTTCAACATTCCAGTGTCTCAGATGTCTCATGACAAGGAAGACTCTCATCAAATGCCACCTTGACTTTGCCACAGTCCTTCTTTAAACACTGCATTCATTCCTGACTCTTGCAGAAAACAAATTCATTTTTCTCCTATATATTCAAGAAGCAGCTAATGATAACCTTTGTATTACTCAGAGTTCACCAGAGAAACAAAACCAGTAGGATGTGTAGGCATGTACATCTATCTGTGTGGTGTAGTGTGTGTGTGTGTGTGTGTGTGTGTGTGTGTTCAGGGAGACAAAGAGAAAGAAATTTATTATAAGGAATTGGCTGGCAAGTCCAAACTCTGCAGTATGGGCTGGCAGACTGAAGACGCAGGAAAGTCAGTGGTACAGGTGAATTCCAACGGCAGTCTTCTGAAGAATTCCCTCTTGCTTGGAAGGCAGCCTTCGACTAATTCAATGAGGCTCACCCACATTATAAAGGGCAATCTGTTTTACCCAAAGTTCACTGATTTAAATGTTAACCCCCCTCCAAAAACACCCACCAAGTTGACACATAAAATTAACTATGACATCTATTATCTGCCCAGTGCGCTGCTCTAGGTTAAGGAGAATATCAAAGGGAAAAAAAAAAAAAAAAGATTCCTAATGTCCAACAGCTCAAAGTTTAGTGAAGAGAAGATCGGTATTCTGTTACTAGTCTCATCCTGGGCTTCAGGCCCTGACCACTCCATGTCACCCACTGCACTTGTGTTTTCTGAGGAGGGAAGTGATTGTAACATTGTTCTCCACACAGTCGTCTCTCTCAATCCTGACTCCTGGACATCATGCTGTCCTGAAGGGGACAGCCATTTCTATCTCCCCAGCTCTTTACCCACTGCTCCTCTGCTCCTCCCACCTGACCTAGGAATCCGACCCTCCTCCAGGCCAGGAGTGACCATGTGACCCAGGTTGGGCCCTTCAGAGACCTGCCCTGGGAATTTGGAAGTAAAAAATAAAGTAAGGGGCAGAGAGTCCTTCTCTGTGGTAAAGTGAAGACATGTGAGTTTGGGGCCTGAGAGTTTCCCTGGCTCTTGTCTCCTAGAGCTCTTGTCTTCCCGGCTAGAGAAACAATGATGAGAGATAAGGACAGAATGTTCTGGTGATATTTCAGTAGCAGATTCCACTTTTCCCTGAGACCCAGACTTACCCCAGCCTTTTGCTTACCTCGTTTGGTTACATAAGCCAATACTATACCTTCACCCACCCATCTCTGTCTCACTTTACCATGGTGGTTCTCAAATGGGAATGAGTTTGCCCCCCAGGAGATATCTTGGTGATGTCTTGAGATATTTTTGGTTGTCACATTCAGGGGATGGTAACGGTATCTAGTGGGTAGAGACCAGGGATGTTGTAAAACATCCTACAATGCCCAGCATTGTCTCCCACAACAAAGACTCATCCTGCCCAAAATGTCAGAGACATCAGGAAACCCAGCTGGAGCAGACCTCCCTACCAAGACCATCCCCATGGCATTCAAACCACTTCCCATGATCACATTCTTGGATTGGATTCCAAACTCTGAAGTGCGTGAGCTAGGTGACCTGCGGGGCAAAGCATATCACGTGGCCAAGCCTCCATTTCCAATACTAGGACCACGATGTCTGGTGTGTTAGGCACGTGCCTACTGAGTACTTGGCACGTGCTGGTCTGAACCGAGATGTGCTGTCAGGATAAAAGACGCACCGGAATTCTAACACCTCGCAAGAAAAAAGAATATAACATGCTTCATTAACAATTTGTCTATTGATTACATGTTGAAATGATAATATTTTACACAGATTGGATTCAGTAGAGCGTATGATTAAAATTAATTTCACCTGTTCCTTCTTACATTTATTAATGTGACTAACTGAAACATTAAAGTTAATCATATGGCTGAGTATGGAGTGGCAAGGAGAAACCAGGACCTCCGTGAGGTAGATGAGGTGATAGGCATAGAGCCGTCTTCCTAACGCAGGCACCTGGTGCTGATGAACCCTCTGGGAATCTGGAAAATCTACTGAAGACCTCTCTTCCATGAAGTCCTCTCCAATCTGGGTTCCAGGTGCTTCCATCCCACTGATAACCAAGTCCTATCTTTCTTCTCATCTCCTTAGCTTCTCATTTCCACCATCTGACCCAGGGCACGACAGATAACGGCGCGTGTGATTTCAACAGAACGGCAATCCCCGTTCTTTATATTTTCACATGGGTAAGCCATAGTAACATTGCTTTCCCTCCGCCTGAGTTTGGGTTGAGCCCTTGTCTTCTTGCCGCCTTCTGGTTAAGCAAAAAGGTAGGAAACGTGACTGCCCCTCCTTTTCAGCTCCCTGCAGTTCCTGGGTGTAATCTTCTGTTCGTGGCTCTCACTTCCCAAACATGTTTTCAGTGGCTCTGCCGTTGTTACAGAAAATTCAGGGGCGATTTGGAAGTTGATGCGGCCTGGTTGTCACGGCAATGCCAGCTGCTTCTGCCTTCGCAGTGAGGCAAATCGGCCACAGAGCTGACAAGACATGATTCGAGCCTCTGACAACAGAACACACGAGGCCCTTCCAGTCTCTTCTAACACTAACCTTCTTCCAGGCTCCCAATACCACGTCCTGTTTTTCTGGGGGCCGGGGGACATCCTACAGCTAATCTGCTGGTACAGTTAAACAAGCCCTCTGGGTGGAAGGGGAGGCTCGCCGTTGCCTGACCAGCCACCCCAGAGGGGGTGAAGACATTGATAGACTCATCAGTGAGTTCAACTCCAGTGCCAGCATCCACGATACTGACAGAGAGCCCCACCCCATCAGCCTGTTTCCCTAGCTACTGTCCCGTTTGGGGAAGAGAGCTCTTTTGCTCTAACATGATGCCATCTTTTCTGATTCCTGGATGATGAAAGAAAATTCCCTGTGACTGAATGGGTGCTATTCCTAAAAAAGAGTCAAAGGTCAGTAGCTTGGGCATCTTCAGGGTCTTTGCGTCTGGGTGGGCCCTGAGAGCATGCTCAGTGAAGAGCTGAGAGTAGCCGAGGGAGCACTTTGGGGGGCATTTGGATCACCTCGCCTGACATTCACCACAACCTTGTGAAGTGGATAGTATCATTATTCCAGTTTTATGGGAGACTTGGGCTCAGCAAGGCCAAGGAAGGCACCCAGGATGGCAGTGCTGGTGGGGCCAGGAGTTCAGTCAGGACCCCATCTTCCAGAGCCCTGGCTTTTACACAGCTTTGCAGCACTGTTACAGACAAATGTGTGGGGGGTGGCAATTATCAGCCCCAATTTACACGCAAGGAAACCCATGCTCCCTGGAGGTGAGGTCAGATACCCAAGGCCCTACGGCTAAGTTGCAAAGCCGGGATTCGAAACTCAGTCTATTGGCTCCAAACTTTGCCCACCCTGCCGGGTCACAGGAATATGCAGAAGAGCATCACGGACATAGGAAGGGGCAGTCTGGCCGTGCAGGGGCACTTCTCAAGCAGAAAGCTTTGTCGTGAGCCTTCACACAGGCTCAGAACATGCTCTGGAGAGTCCTGCTGGGTGGAGGCCCGAATTCCAGCCAGAGCTTGGGGCCCGCGGTGTGAGCACAGGACAGCAGCTGCAGCCGCAGGGCCCGCGGTGAGTCAGGAGCAGGTGATGCTGCTGAGAGGGGCTGGGAATGCCGCGTGCCACGGGGGCCCAGCATTTGCTCACGGAGGTTAGTCATAGCTCCTTGGCCCACACGGATGCAGCCAAGTCGCTGACTATCGAAATCTCTCTTAACGGGCCCGAAACTGCAGGGAAAAAGCATGGCTGTCTTCCTGAGGAACCACCTGGACCTTCCAAGGAGGAGACCCACTCAGGGGAGATTTTCAGAGGATTGTCAGAGGGAGGTGGCTTCAGACGCCGCCTGGTTCCGGGGCAGGGGTGGTTTGCTTTCCTAGGGATTTATACCCCCAAAGAAAAGCAAGGAAGAAAACAAAGAGGCAAAATATAAGAGCTCCAAATCTGTAAGCCTGATATCCCCAAACCAGTCAGCCTCCGCTGTCATCCGGAATGATGCCTCGGGCCCCTGTCCCGATTCATTACTCGGGGATGGGGGGCTGCCCCCTAGCCAGCCCAAGGCCAAGCCCCGTCCGGATTCTTCACAGTTGCCCTCTGTTCCTCACAGGCTCTCCCAGCTCTAGAACAGACCCACCTGTTTCTTCATGTCCCCCCTGGAAAGGAAACAGCCTTTTGACTTCACCCTGACCTAAGTTGGGATCCCCATTCCAGCATTCTTAGCTGTCTGGACTTGGAGCAGTCTGCTTCACTTCTAGAAGCTTTCATTTTCTCCTCTGTAAAACGGAGTGAATTATACCTATTTCTCCAGGCAGTTGAGAGGATTGCAGGATTGCGTGAGAGAGCAGAGGTAAAAGTCCCAGCTTAGCACCTGGCCCATGGCCAGTACTGGGCACAGTTCTCTTTACCATCTTCCCTTTCTCCACTCTAGGGCCAACGCGTGTGGTCTGGAGCCAGCGAGACGCTGAGCTGGTGGCCCCACCGGAGCCCTCCTGCAGGCCCCTCTACCCCAGAGCCCCTCCTTGTCCCAGCCAGCACACCTGTCATTAAGCAGTCGGCCTGTAATTAGACTGCTGCCTGACTTTGGAGAACGTGCCTGTCAGCACCCCCGGCTCCCTTGCCTCTGTGGGTCTTTGCTTGTCGATGAGGCCTCCTGGGTGTGCGCGGGGACATCCTTGGAAGCGAGGCAATGGCTGTTCTTCCAACAGCCCTTCCGAACTCAAGGTCAGCGGACACAAGTCCTGTGAGACGTGGGTGGACGAAGAGGGGACTATGGAGGATGCTCCTGCTGTGCCAGGACCCAAGACATCAGTCCTGACAGGGAGGACAAGGAAAGGGGCTGTAGAAGAAAACTCTAGAACATCCTCCATCAAACTGCCAGGTCACCTCCTTGCAGGTGCTGGAACAAATTAGGGTTCCTTGGCGTGCCTGGGCATGACTGTCCTTAGCCTGACATCTCAGCTTCAACCAGAGGAGTGGAGGGTACCTTTGGCAAGTGACTTCACTGCTCCGAGTCTCAGATTCTCCATCCATAAAATGGGGAAAATGATACTTCTGCAGCTCGTTGTGATGATTAGATGGATGCAAATGCGTGGATGTACATCACTCCGAACAATGAATCATAGCTATTATTGTATTTGTGAGCTTGGTTCCTTCCTGTTTCCTCCCTAAATAGGCCTTGCACGTGGCTGTGCTTTTGCACAGGCAAGTTCCTCTACCCGGAACACTAATCGCCTAGACGACTTGCTTAGCAGACTCCTGTTGATATTCCAAGGCCCAGCTCAAATATCACCTCCTCTGTGAAGCCTTCCCTGACTCCCCGAGTGGTTAGTCGTTTTCTCCTTTGTATTCCTACACTGATCTGTTACGCTTTTGGTACAATCCCATCACACTGGATGATGACTGTCATAACTGCTCCCCACTGCGCCCTGGCCCCTTGGTGAGGCTGTGAGCTGGTGGAACACAGGATCTCCATTTGTTCTCCCTGGTAATCACAGAGTGGGTACTTTGTAATTCTTTAGTCAAGTGGATGAATGACTACACAGAACAGGGGAATGATGGATGGATGATTACAGAAAAGGGAACATAAGACATTAATAAAAGAAAACTAGAGAGGTCAGAGAAAACCTTAGAAAACCTTGCTTTTTTTTTTTTTTTTTTTTTTTTTTTTTTACCGCATTTTGCTTTACTCAACCCCAGGCTGGGCTAAGAGCTTAGCAGTAGAAGGAAGTACACACCCTGCCTGGAGAGACTACTGAGGGTGGACTATGGCCAGAAACGGAAGAAGGCTGAATTCGAGAGCCATCTGCCCCAGGGACCTGCTGAAGGACCTCACACTGGTCTCCCAGGCTTTCTCTGCTATGGCACCAAAGGCTTCATAAGGCGCCCAGGCCTGGGGCTGGGAGAAGAAACATATGATCTAAAGAATGTCAGAGGCCCGCTGAGGATGCCATTCCCCAGGCGAAGGACAGAGGGTGGGGACCAGGTCATGGCTGCTGTCCCCTGCGGAAGGCCACACTCCTTAACCAGTGACGGCAGGGACTAGGAACGTGTGCCCAGCCCCATCCGGAGTGAGGAGAGCCTTGACTTGACTCACAGCTCTCTGTGGGCTGGAATGTTCCCAAGAGGCCCCTGGGTAGGGAGACAACTGCTGCTGGAGTGAACTCTGAACCCCTCGGTATGGGTGGGGGCCATGAGGGCCTGGGCCTGACCGTGCCTCCCGCCTCACAGGAGCCCCTCACGTCCTGGTCCACATGGTCCCCCAGGCACCCTCTGCACCACTCCATTCTTCCCAGCCCTGCAGGCTGTGCCCTTCCTCATCTCTCCGACTACGTTGTAAATTCATCTCCTCAGAGGCCTTCCCTGCCATCCCATGTAAGGATGCCACCCACACCGCGCCTTCAGCCTCTCTCATTTTACTGTCTACACAGCACTCGTCCCCACTGAACGGTCTCATCTGCAACTGTGTTTACGGTCTGCCTCTCCTTTTAGACGCTCAGCCCTGGGAGGCCATAACTGGGTTTCTCCTGCTCCAGGTTGTACCCCCGGGGCTTAGTACAGGGCCTGGCACAGCATGGGGGGGGGAAGGGTCTAGGTGAATGAATGAATGAATGAATGAGTGAGTGAATGAGTGGGCCAAAACTCCTTGGGCCTGAATAGGTATGAAGGTTGTAGATCAGACCCCTCAGGTAAGCTTTAGGGTCCTTCCTCTGGGCTCCACAGCCCCGTGTCAAAAGCCCCCCCCCCCCCCCTTCTAATTCTAGCGTTCAGCACATTGGATTATAATTGTACCCGATGCCCCATTTCGGCTGTAGGCTGTATGAGGGCAGATGCTGGGTATCACTCTCTATAGTCTCAGCGTCCTGCCCAGGGTCTGTTGTAGAGAGGGAGCTCTGTAGAAGTTAGGTGGACAAATAAGTTAATTCATGATTGATTAATTCTGGCAGTCAACATACAACAAGCCTCAAAAAAAGCCAGTTTTTGTAGGATAGCTGTGGCCTTTATTATAGTCACATCACAAAGGATGTGATTATAGGAAAGGCATCTGGTAGCATAGTTCAGCCACTGTTACCGGACTTGTGGGCTTCCTTTGGGGAAATCCCTCCTGCGACAAATACCAGGTAAACCTTTCAAGGACTTTGGCTATAGACCCCAAGATATTATGGCCAAGTGCAGTATTCAGTGTGAATGCCTGTCTGCCTTTATCTGGCCTTAATCCAGGCCAAGCCCCAGGCATGCCTTGTGGTTGGCTTTCTGTCCCAGCTCCAGGCATATAGGACAACCAGGAATTCACCCAAAAGACAAAGTGACATTTAACTCAATGCCTGTAGTATGAAGTGGTTGTCCGGCATATTAGTCAAGGTAGGCCCATTAGTGTTAACGACCCCTAATCTTAGTGACTTAAACTAATACAGGTCTGTTTCTGGCTCATGTCGCAGTCCACTCAAGGCAGATGGGACTCTGCTTCATGCAGTCAGTCAGAGTCTCCAGTTCCTTTTGTCAGGATCTTCTGCTAGGTCTTTTCCAGTCTCCTCTCACCACGGAGGAGCAGGACTGTGTGTGGGAAGTCTTAAAGGGGCTGAGTCAGCAACATCACCTGACTCGCATTCCATTGGCCTGACTCAGTCTTTTGGCCACACCTAACTACAGAGGATGCTGGGAAATGTAGTCCAGCTGTGTGCTCAGGAAGAAGAGGAAGTGTCTGAGCTCCTCCCTCCTCCCACCCAATGATGCAGACCAGGATGACACTCCTGTGATTGGCTGTGCCCAAATGTGTGGCCCCTGGCATGGCTCAGTGGGCGGGAATCACCCCTTCCTCAGAGGATGGTTGCACCCAGAGTGCTCTTCTCAGACTCTTGGCCAGACACACCTCAGGAAGGACTATCCTGTGGCCCCGCTTCAGGGACACCTCTCTTCATGGTCTCCCTTTGCCCATCAGTCCAGCCTCACTCCTACCCCCAACTCCAGCCCAGTGACTTCACCCCTGACCTCCAGAACAGAGGCAAAGTCCACAGCAGGCCAAGGAAGTTGTAGCCAGACAATGCTCCCTCCAAATGTGTGTCCATGTCCTAGTTCTTGAAACTGGTGAATATGTTGCTTTACATAGCAAACAGGATTTTACAGATGTGATAGGGTTAGGGATCTTGAGATGGGGAGGCAATCCTGCATTATCCAGGTGGGCCCAGTGAACTACAAGGGTCCTTAAAAGGTGGAAGAGGGAGGCAGAAGGTGAGAATCAGAAAGAGGTCAGTCGATGCTATGCTACTGGCTTTGGAGTTGGAGAAAGGGGCCATAAGCCAAGGGATAGAGGTGACTTCTAGAAAAGGCGAGGGAACATATTCCCTAAAGCCTCCAGAAGGCACACAACCTAACCACTACCTTGGCTTTAGCCCAGTGAGACCCAGTTTGGATTTCTGACCTCCAGAACTATAAGATAATAATACGTGTGGGTTGGCTTAAGCCACTATGTTCATGGTAATTTAGTACAGCAGCCATAGGAAACTGTAACACATCAGTCCCCGATTTACCTACACAGTAGCCCAGAACTGTCTCTCCCCTGACTCTCTAGCCTCCTCCCTTCTCTCAGAAGACTGGGCTTTAAGTCCCATGGGGTGCTCCTGGGCACCCACATCATTTCTTTGAGCCTTGCTTCCGTCCTCTTCAAAATGCAGCTCGTGATCAAACTGGCCTCACAGGCTTGCTGTGAGGGTGAAAGGAAATGATGCTCATGAAGTCTCTTAGCAACCTTGCCTGGCACAAAATTGGTGCCTCACGATATTTTTAGTTGTTGTAGGTAACTCTGAAACTTTCACTGGTGCTCCTAGAATCCCCTACTGCTTTGGCCCAGGTAGGGCCCCAGCTCCCTGTGAAGGGAGAGCCCCTTCCCCAGTGCTCAGGCTAGCAGGACCCTCAGGGAGCCCACTCTATTCTTCCCATAAGCCCTGGGAGCACTGTGCTCACAGCAAGAAGGAAGCTCAGCCTGGGTTCACATCCTTTCACTGTGCCTTCCCAGCTGTGTGATTTGGGGGGCGTTTTTCACCACTTTGAAGCTCTGTTTACTCATTTGTGGAGTGTTCACAATGAAGCCAGGCCCAGGGTGTTGATGTGAGGGTTCTGTGTGCTCATGGCGGGGCACGTAGCTGATGCTTAACCGCTGAGCTCCCAAACGGAGGACGTGCTTCCTTTTCAGCCAGGACCCAAACCAGGTTTGGGGACCCTGGAGGCCATACAATATGTAACGTCTCTTTCAGAAAGAGCATCCATCTTGGAATTAATAAGCACTTGCAGCAAAATTGCAGGATACTGGGTTAATGTATGAAAGTCAATTGCAGGGCACCTGGGGTGGCTCAGTCAGTTGAACATCCGACTTCGGCTCAGGTCATGGTCTCACAGTTTGTGAGTTTAGCCCCGCGTCGGGCTCTGTGCTGACAGCTCGGAGCCTGGAGCCTGTTTCGGATTCTGTGTCTCCCTCTCTCTCTGCCCCTCCCCCGCTCACTGTCTCTCAAAAATAAATGAACATTAAAAAGTTTTTTTTAAGTCAATTGCTTTCCTGTATATTAAAAATAAACGTGAAATTTGAAGTTAAAAAATACAATACCATTTACATTAGCATCCCCCAAAATGAAATAACTTGGGTATAAATCTAACAAAATATGTATAAGATTTACATGAGGAAAACTTCAAAACTCCGATGAGTGAAATCAAAGAGCTAAATATATATCCACTGATAGGAAAACTCAATATTGTCAAAATGTTAGTTCTTCCCAATTTGATCTATAGATTCAATGCAACCCCAATCAGAATCCCAGAAAGTTATTTTGTGGGTATTGGCAAAAAAGGTTTTATTTATTTAAAAAAATTTTTTTAACATTTATTCATTTTTTTGAGAGAGAGAGACAGAGCGTGGGTGGGGGAGGGTCAGAGAGAGAGGGAGACACAGAATCGGAAGCAGGCTCCAGGCTCTGCACTGACAGCACAGAGCCCAATGCAGGGCTCGAACTCATGGACCGTCAGGTCAGATCATGACCTGAGCTCAAGTCAGATGTCTAACCGACTGAGCCACCCAGGCACCTCCTTTTTTTTTTTTTTGACAAAAAGATTTTAAAGTTTTCATGAAGAGATGAAGTTTATATGAACATTATATTGAAGGGAAAAAAGTTGGAGGATTGACACCAACTGACCTCAAGACTTACTTGAAAGCTAAAAAGAGCTACAGTCATCAAGACAGTGTTGTGTTGGCAAAAGAACAGACAAATAGATCAATGAAACAGAATAGAGAGGCCAGAAATAGACCCCCATAAATATAGTCAACCGATCTTTGACAAAGGAGTAAAGACAATACAGTGGAGGAAAGATTGTTTTCAAAAAGATGGTGCTAAAACCTGGGCATCCACATGCAAAAAAAAAAAAAAAAAAAAAAAAAATCTAGATATAGACCTAATGCCTTTCACAAAAATGAACGCAGAATGAATCACAGACCCAAATGTAAAACTCAAAGCTATCAAACTCCTAGAAGACAACAGAGGAGAAAACCTGCATGACCTTAGGTATGGTGATGCTTTTCTGATACAACACCAAAGACAGGACCATGAAAGAAATGATTGCTAAACTGGACTCAGGAAAATGAAAGAATTGGGAGACAAGTCAGAGACAGGGAGAAAATATTTGCAGAAGACACATCTGATACAAGATCGTTACTCAGAATATGCAAAGAACCCTTGACACCTCAGCAGTAGGAAAACAAAGAGCCCAGTTAAACCACCGTGGGCCAAAGACTTTAACAGAAACTCACCAAAGAAAAATATATATACTGCAAATAAGCAAGTGAAAAGATACTCCAACCCCATACACCATCAAGGAAATGTGAATTAAAGCAAGAACGAGATACCGCTGCTCATCTGTTAGAATGGCCAAAATCCGGGACACTGACAACACCGAACGTGGACAAGGATGGGGGGCAGAAGGAACTCTCATTCACTGCTGGCGGGAATGCAAAATAGTGCAGCCACCTTAGAGAACAGTTTGGTGGCTTCTTAACAAAACTGAACATACTCTTCCCGTATGATGCAGCAGTGCACCTCCGTGATATTTACACAAAAAGAGTTGAAAACCTGTGTCCACACGAAAACCTACACAAGGATGTGTATTGCAGCTTTATGCAGAATTGCCAAAACTTGGAAGCAACCAAGATGTCCTCCAGGAGGTGAATAACAAAACACACTGTGGTACATCCACACAACAGGAAAACACTAAAAAGAAAGGAGCTGTCAAGCCATGAAAAGACATGGAGGGGCCGAGCTGCATACTCCTGCGTGAAAGGAGCCAGTCTGCAAAGGATCCTCTGCCCTCAACCCCTTTGCCCCCATGGTGCCTGTGCGCAACAGCTTCCAGAAAAGTCCCTCCCGGCCGGCTCGGATAACTGTCCGGGGCAGTGACCGCCTCGGCCTTCAGCAGTCTGGAAGCTCCCTTGGTAAGGGAGGAAGATGGATAGCACAAATGCCAAAACTCTCTCGGATGAGATCCGCTCCTTAAGACAGAGGGAACAGTTAATCTCCTTCCTCTGACAGGAGGGGTGTCAGAAGCAGCAAATGAAAATACCGGACAGCTAATTAAATTTGCATTTCAGATAAACAACATGCATTTGGTTAGTATAAGTGTGGCACATTTGGCCTGGGACGTTCACCCCGGTATTCTACGTGGCACAGCCCTGTCTGACAGGGACTCGGCAAAGTCAGGTTCAGTGCCACAGGAAACTAAATTGATTTCAGTTTCTGACTCCTCTTTCTGAGGCAAGGACGTGGCTATTCAGACTCAGGGTGTGTTTTTCAGAAGTGCCCCTGATCTGAGAAGTGGCCAAAGAGTACCCTGTGGCAGAAGGGACACAGGGAATGCAAAATGGTGCCCCCCCCCCGTCCCCCAAGCAGGTCAGTGACTCGGAGTCAGGCAGCCAGGGTGTAAATTAATAGACCTGAGATTGTGGGAATCTCAATGCTCCTCTCTGACCTTCTTTTCCACCTGCGAAACAATAGTTCCTATGTCCTTGGGTGTAAAATGTATGTGTCGACCTCAACGGTGACTGTCCCCATGTTTGGTTTTTATTGTCAGCTCTTTAGGAAAAAAGACATTTTCCCAAACTGTTGGACGTGCTCTGCTGAACGGGCAGCTGGAGGATCTCAGGTGCCCATACATGGTCACCGGCTGGGCACCCCTCCTTGCGGAACCCTCGGTTCTGGGTCGAACGTGCCTATCATCTTTGCTCCTGCAGCAGGTGCTGGCAGGTCGCCCGCTGGACTGTTTTTCCAGGGAGCCACCGCGGAGCCCCACCCTCGCCTCGCCCGTGACAGCTGCGGGTTCCGTGGCCCCGGAGTGTGAGCTGCTGATGGCCGTCTCCTGCCTGTGCCGGCCGGCCCTGCCCTCAGTCACGCCAGGCGCGTCCCTGAAGCTGCTTCCACCTGCCCCCGCAAGGTGACCACAGCTTACCGAAACACGGGTGGCACTTGTCACGGCACGGTATGTCTCAAAGGAGCTTTGCAGCTGCCCTGAGAGCAGGCGTCAGGACACCCATTTCTGCAGATGCAGAAACCAAACCTCGGGGAAAGGACACCCTCTCCGCGCTGGCATTAGCTCAGAGTTTAGAGCAGAAAGGTCTCGTCATTGTTCTTCCATTAATGTAACACATTCAAGCCTTCGAGGAGGAATACGACGCTATTCAAAATACGTCTCCTTCCTCATGTTCGAGAGCCCTCGTCTCTCCCTCCAGAGCAGGTTTTCTGAATCTCAACACTGTTGGCATTTGGGACCAGAGGATTCTTTGTGGTGGCGAGCTCTGCTGGGTGCTATAGGATGCGGGGACAGCATCCTCGGCCTCTGCTAGATGCCGGCGTCACCCCCCACCTTCCCAGTTGTGACAACCAGAAACATCTCCAGATTTTGGCAGGTGTCCCTGGGGGCAAAATCACCCCTGCTGAGAACCACCTCTGTACAGTAATCGCTGGTAATAGTTCCTTGCAAATCCTTTTAGGATATTTCTAAGCACGTGGGTATGCCTGTTTTCTTTCTTTTTTTTAACAAAGATGGATGAATATACCCGAGCCTTCCACCATTTGCGTAGTTCTATCACTTACTATATTGTGGCCAGCTTTGTTATTTTTTTTAATGATTTATTTATTTTTGAGAGAGAGATTGTGGGTGCACACACCCGTGAGTAGGGAAGGAGCAGAGAGAGGAGGCAGAGGATCTGAGGCAGGTTCTGCGCTGACAGCATCAATCCTGATGTGGGGCTTGAACTTACGAACCAAACCATGAGATCGTGACCTGAGCCAAAGTTGGACGCTTAAGTGACTGAACCCCCCAGGCACCGCTTCAGACATCTTTCTGAACATACACATACACACACACACACACACACACACACACACACACTTCGCCATCCAACAACCGCATGCTATTTCTTTGTGAGTCTTACTACAATTGATATGACCGGTTCCCTGACAACGGGCATTTGAGTTGTCTCCGGTGTTTTGCTGTTAGTAGTGATGCTCCCATCGGCGTTCTCTCACCTCAATCTTGATAGATCCATGGGATGAACTCCTGAAAGTGGAGTTGCTGAGCCAGAGGTAAGGGCATTTGAAATTTGATCTGCCACATTGTTCTCCAAAATCGCGTGTCCCAGATTTACCCCTCGGCCACTAATATCTTGATTGAAAGCGACAGATATTCAGCGAGCACTTACTGTATTTCGTGTGCCTTGCTAAGCAACTTACATGTGCCGTCTTCTTTAATTCTCTGTAAGTACTGTTATTATTTCCAGGTTACAGATGAAAGAATTATTCGAGAGATTTAAAATGTTTTCTTAGCTTGTATATCGCAGCGCTGGCACCCAGCCCAGAGCTATCTCACACTGAAACCTGTTCTCTTAATCTTTGCAACAATCTTGTGAGATGGGCCCAACTATTCCCATTTTCTAATGACAGTACTGAGACCCAGAGTCGTTAAAGTCACAGGGCCACAGAATCCAACCTCAGATCCAAGCTTTGGCTCCAGAATCTGTGCTTTTCCACAGAGGTTCCAGGGGCACATTTTTCCAGGAAGCTCTCTGGGATTACCCCAGTGTTCTTATCATCTGGATACTTCCAGTCTCTTCTTGGGAGCCCTGGAAATCGGCAGCAGGCATCTTAACCCAGAGTGTGTAGGTATGTACAGACCTAGATTAGGACCCCCTCTCTGCCCTCTGCAAGTGATCTTGGGCAAGAGATCTTCCCTCTCAGGGCCTTATTTATTCACCATCATAACTCTTGCTATTCCTGTCATTAAAAGTACTTATGAAAACAGCAGTTACCACTTACAGCATACCCTCTCTGGGCACGTTTTGCAGTGGACAGGGGTCTTAGTTTGGGTTGTCCCAGAGGTGGACACTGAGACAAAGAGTTGGGGCAAGGATTTATCTGAGCGGCAGCCCCAGGAAGCTTCGAGAGGGAGTGGGGGAAGTGACACAGGGAAGGGAGGGAAAGCACTGAATGGTGTGTGTGTGTGATGAACAGGCTCCCGCCATGGGCAGCTGGGCTCCGTCCTGCTGGGGACCTCTGGGCAACCGTGCGGCTCACACTCTTGAATGTCATACTGAGGGAACCCCCCACTCCGGTCTCTCACTGGTTGGAAATTGCTTGCTTTAGTTGACTGCAAGGCATTGCTGCCGGCTCAGGTGGGCAGGGGAACTGTCTGTCTGCAGGTGACCAACGGCACAGCAGTTGACAGGAGCTTTAGAATGAACACTTAATTACCACTGACCTCGTGTGTTTCCTGCTAGCGCTGTCACCCTTTCTGAGGGTCTGTGCCTTGTTGCCTCCCGTAGGCTTTTTAGATTGCTATGCCAGGTATGGAGAAAACCTCAGAAATCGAGTCTGACCGGTTGATTCTCTTGGTCATTGGCAAAGAGGTACTGGGCACCTGCCAGGTGTTTGTTTCTTTTTTTAATTAACAGACTGTATTTCTTTTTTTTTTTTTTTCATTTAAAAAAATTTTTTTAAATATGAAATTTATTGTCAAATTGGTCTCCATACTACACCCAGGGCTCATCCCAACAGGTGCCCTCCTCAATGCCCATCACCCCCCCTCCCCTCCCTCCCACCCCCCCCTGCAACCCTCAGTTGATTCTGTTTTTAAGAGAATAGACTTTATTTCTTGAGCAGTTTTAGGTTTGCAGAAAAACAAATGGGAAGTATCAGAGAGTTCTCTGGGGCACCTGGGTGCTCAGTTGGTCAAGTGTCTGACTCTTGATTTTGGCTCATTGTGAGTTTGAGCTCTGCGTCGGGCTCTCCGCTGACAGTGTGGAGCCTGCTTGGGATTCTCCCACTCCCTTTCTCTCTGTCTCTCTCCCCCACTCGTGCTCTTTCTCTCTCCCTCCCTCTCTGCCCCTTCCCTGCCCCCATGTACTTCGGCATGCACACTGTGCTCTCTCACACACAAAAATGAATAAACTTTAAAAAAAAAAAAAAAGCATCGGGGCACCTGGGTGGCTCAGCCGGTTGAGCATCTGACTTCAGCTCGGGTCATGGTCTCGCAGTTCGTGAGTTTGAGCCCCACGTCGGGCTCTGTGCTGACAGCTCAGAGCCTGGAGCCTGCTTCAGATTCTGTGTCTCCCTCTCTCTCCCCTTCTCTTGCTCATGCTCTGCCTCCCTCTGTCTCTCAAAAATAAGTAAATGTTAAAAAAATTAAAAAAAAAAGCATCAGAGAGTTCTCATATACCCCCAATTCCATCCCTTCCATTTCTCCTATTATTTAAAAAAAAATTAATTTTTTTTTTTATTTTTTTATTTTAGAGAGAGAGAGAGCATGAGCAGGGGAATAACAGAGAGAGGGAGACACAGAATCCGAAGCAAGCTCCAGGCTCCAAGCTGTCAGCACAGAGCCCGATGTGGGGCTTGAACTCAAAACCCGTGAGATCATGACCTGAGCTAAAGTCAGAAACTTAACCGACTGAGCCACCCAGGCGCCCCCATTTCTCCTCTTATTAACATCCTGCCTAGTGAGGCACATTTGCTACAGTTGACGAGCTAACATTAATATTGTTACCTAAGGTTCATAGTTTATCCATCTTTGTGTGGAACATTCTATGCGTTTGAACAAATGCATAATGACATGTATCCACCATTATAGCATCACACGGAATAGTTTCACTGCTCCCCAAATCTCTTGTGCTCCACCTTTTCATTCCCCCTGCCCTTCCCCCATCTCCCGGCCTAGGCCTAGGTGCATTTTAAAGAGCTGGGGATCCAGCTGGGACAACCTAAGTTCCTGTCTTCATGGATGTGGCCTTTTAGCGGGAGAGATGGACAAGAAACAAGCAAGCGAGTAACACGTACGTTTAGGCGATGAGATCGTGCATGCGGGGGGAATGGGTTTCTTCCTAAGACAAGGTGGTCAGAAGAGGCCTCTTGGAGGAGACGGCGCTACAGTAGGCCCTGCCTGTCTGTGAACAGCCACTGATGCTGCCGGGAGCCCTGAGCTCGGAGGCGTCTGTCACTGGGAGGCAGGCCAGAGTCTGAGGCCCAGAAAGGTACCCTGACCCCTCACAGCCAGCGGAAAGATTATGGGCTGAATCATATTCCCCCTAAATTCATATGTGGAAGTCCCAGCCCCCACTACTTCAGAATGGGACTGTATTTGGAGAGAGGTGGCTCAGTTAGAATGAGGTCATATTGGGCGGTCCTCGTCCAGTATGACTGATGTCCCTACACAGAGAGGAAATAAACACCCAGGTGCACACAGAGAGGAGATGGCCGTCCACAAGCCAAGGACCGAGGCCTCAGAGGAAACCAACCCTGCCAGCACCTTGGTCTTGGACTTCCAGCCTCCAGACTGTGAGGAAATAAACGTCTGTCATTTCTGCTGTGGCCCAAATAGCTTGGGGACAAAAGTCTGTGTTTCAGAGAGGTTAGCAGAGCTGTCCTCTCTGTTCTAGACAACTCGTTGCTGCTGGTGGTGGGGGCCACTCGCGAAGGGCCCACCAGGCCCCGGGCGTGCCCAGAGCAGCCTTGTGATCAAGAACACAGAAATCGGGAGTCTGACAGACAGACTGGGGTCACGGCCCCCCTCTTCCTTCCGTGTAACAGCTGTGTGACCTTGAGTGGGTTATTTCACCTCCCTAAGCTTCAAAGGAGGGGAGGTGATGGCTCCTGCCTCCTGTGGCTGCCGGGGCCAAACGAGCAAATGTTTGGCACACAGATGAGGTTAGCAGCTCTGTCGTTCCGGATAGTATTCTCTAAGCACAGACCTGAGCACACCTAATGCTGATCAGTTCATCCATCCACAGCCTTGAAGACAGGACCAAGCAGCCCCTGGTTGGTTCGGCCCAGACTCCTCAGGTGGAAACCGGCATCATTGGCTGTGGTGCTGATGTCACTGGGGTCCAGGTTGTGGACCCGGGCCTTGTACCTAAGTCTCAAAACTCCTGATCCTGCTGCCTGTCCACCGCTGGCCCCTTGAGTGAGCAGTCCTGGCCCTGGAGGAACTCGAGAACAGACTTCCGGGGGCATTTCCAGCTTGTTTTCTACCTCCATTTTAAGTTACCTTCGTCTGTTCCTCTGGAAAATGAAGTTTAAAGATTGAGTGAATTTTCAAGTCTCCTCCCAGCAGCAGAACCGTCCTGGGATCCCCCCAAATGCCACTGGGGGAAGTCAGCCCATGGTGATGGCCACACTTGATGGAAGCTCGTATTGACTGTGCACCTTCTGTGTTGGGTACTTTTCATACGTTGTCTCTTTAACGGCTGACAAAGGGCCTTTTTGGTGGGGCAGTATGATCCCTGGTTTACAGATGAGAAGACCGAGGTCCAGGGACGTGTTCAGGGTATCAGGGCTCATGCGCGGCAGAACTGGAACTTGAACTCAGGTCGGTGTGGGTTCAAAGCCTATACCTGCTGCACGCCCCCCCCCCGCCCCCCCTTACTGCCACCATGCATCTCATGGCTTAAGTCTTAGGTGTTTTGTTTTACTTTTCGGCCACACATTGTTTTGTCTGGCCTACAGTTCAATTCAGGTTTATGGAAAAAAAAATAGCATTCATAACAACACAGGTGACCGCCACGTTTCAGCATCAAGCTCAGTGCCTGGGGCATGATTTTTACCAACCCCACTCTTCCTTTCCGCTCCCTTGTGAGGGGAAAGCCCCTGTGCCGTGAGCATTTGCTCTCACTTCCATGAAAAGAACCTGTAGGCACGTACATTTCTCCAGCTGTCCTCTGAAATGGAGGGAACAAAGAACAGAGGTATTATTGAGGTTGGGGGCTGAAATGTAAGGGCAAACTGAAATCTTGGAGAGGTTACCTCTGCTGATTTCCTGTAGACATTAAAAAAAAAAAAAAAACAACTGGGGGCACCTGGGTGGCTCAGTCGGTTGGGCGTCGGACTTCGGCTCAGGTCATGATCTCGTGGTCCGTGAGTTCGAGCCCCGCATCAGGCTCCCTGCTATCAGCACAGAGCCTGGAACCTGCTTCGGATTCTGTGTCTCCCTCTTTCTCTCTCTCTCTCTCTCTCTGCCCTTCCCCTGCTCATGCTGTGTCTCTCAAAAATGAATAAATGTTTAAAAAAAACCCCAAAAACCTGTCAGAAGAATGCCGCCAAGCTTCCCAGAGCTCGGAAAAGCTTCCCAGAATGCACAGCAAGAGAGGACAATGGCAAAAGAGACAAGGTGGCCTGGACCCAGTGATCTTTGCTCCATATGTGGCTCCAAATTTGGGGTGGCGGCAGCCTGGCGTGATAGAGACAGATACATGGGAGAACACTTCGTGCACTGGGTCGTGCAGCAGCGAGGAAGGGACCAGAAGGCCCGCATTCAGGCTCACCTCTGCTGCCAGCTCCCTGTGTGACCTAGAAGAACTGCTTATCTGGGTCCCCAAGTCTCAGACGCCAAGAAATGGTTGGGCACTAGACTATCTCATTGTTCCACTCAGGTCTAACAAAGATGACCTCGGCCAATATGACACGACAAAAGCAGCTCATGTTTGTTAAGCACTTCATGCGGGCAAAGCACTGTGCAAAATGTTTTGCGTGACTGGTCCCATTCGTGTCCCATAATAAATGCACGAACTGGGTTTTTTTTGGTTTTTGTTTTTTGTTTGTTTTTGTTTTTTGTATCCTCACATTAGAGATGAGGAAACCGTGGTTCACAGAGGCTTCGGTGATTGGCTTACATCCCAGAGCTGGCAAGCGGCAGATATAGATCAAACCAGGTACTTCCTTTTTTGTTTTTTTTTAAGTTTATTTATTTATTTTTGAGAAAGAGAGAGAGCACACAAGCAGGGGACAGGCAAAGAGACAGGGAGAGAGAGAGAGAGAGCAAATCCCAAGCAGGCTCCACAGTGTCAGCATGGAGCCTGAAGTGGGACTCAACCCGGGGCTTGAACTCACAAACCGTGAGAGCATGACCTGAGCCGAAGTCGGATGCTTAACAAACCGAGCCACCCAGGTGCCCCAGGTACTTCCTTTTAAGTGAAGTTTCAAGTAGCAGCAATAGGCCCTCACCTTGGGGTTTCCAGAAAGCTGAAGCCTGACCTCCCTCAACTGCTTAAGTAGGTATCACCGAGTATAGCCAGATCTGCTTCGAGAAGCCCCACTTTGTGCCGGTCAGTCAGCTGCTCCCAGACCTTCTCCCAGGGAGCTGAAGGATAGCTTGGGGCTTGGAGATTGGCTGACACTATTCCAGCTCTTTCCTAGTAGGCGAAGTGCCTTTTGGCCCGTGTTCAGAGCAATCATCTCAGATCAGTGCCCTGGGGAACCACTGGCCCTTTGGGACACTCTAGGGGGGAGGTGGCAGCTGGTGAGCAGCACCCCCCACTCCTCCTCATCCCTTGGTCCCTTTGGTTGACCCACCACTGCTTCAGGTTGGCACAGCAGAAGTTTCAGGTGGGAGGGATGCCCGGGTGTGGGAGTCAGTTTCCTTCCTGTGTGTACATTACTTGCAAGCCCAAACCACAGCCTGCCTGAAAATTCCAGGCCACACTCCCGGAAGCTGATCTGATCAAATATTCATGGACGCCGATGGATTGTCATCATCGTGAGTCCCACAATCAGCACTTATTGCTTTGGCACTATTTTTTTGCGAGTTATTTCCCCCCTCGGCTCTCTGCTACATTTTCAGCATCCTCCAAGAAAATCCAGCTTAGAGCAACTTTCATATGTGTGGCTTATCAAAATTGTGCTCAGGCCTCAACTTAGAGAGAAGGAAGAGAGCTGAAAGTTAATTTATATTTCAGGCATTGATAACAGGGATGGAAGCATTTAAATCTTTGTTCATAGATGTGCAGGTTATAGTAGAAAGAATCTTCTAATCAGAGACCTGTCTTTGAGCCCCAGAGCTGCCCTTTGCAACAACATGGTATGATAGCTTGCATTTCATCAGGGCTTATTGTATGCCAGACAAAGGACCCGCATGACAAATCTATGAGTTAGATGCTATTGTTTGTCACCTCCACTTTTCAGATAAGGAAACTGAGGCACAGAGAAGTTAAGTAACTTGCCCGGGGTTTCATAATTGCAAAAGGCGATTTGCTAAGCTCAGTTCTCCTTAGTTATCATCCTGAAAATAAGGGATGGTGATTCCCAATTTATCAGTACTTGGGAAGATTAGATGCTGTAAGGGAGGCGTGCTTAGCACACAGAATATTCTCCTTCGTTCCTCCCTCCTTCCCTCCTTCTTTCTTTCTAATATTGATCCAAGGCTGCCATTGTTTCAAGTCTAATGCTAGGTCCTGGAGGGATAGCTCGAACAGGCAAAGAGTGCCCTCACCCTTTTCTGTCCCTGAAGCCTGCCAGTTTACAGGGCAGTAGGCAAAAACAATGACCCTCAAATTGTCTCATTCTCCCAGGGTGCCAAGGGAGGGTTAATATTTCCCCTCATATTGGCTTCTGCTTCGTCTCTCATTCTGGATAGAGCAGTGATTTTTATTGGCAGGCAGAATCTTTGTCATCTGTTGTTACCCCTTCCTTAGCATTTTATGTGCTCAAAACTCTGACCCAGGCAGAGGCCCAGAGAAGTAGAAATATTTGCCCAAGGTCACACAGGGAGTAAGCAGCTAAGCCAGGATATGAATAAGGTGTGTCTGACCCAAACCCCTGCAATAAGGCAGTGCATTCCAAATTCAGGCAATGGGTTCAAAGTCCCAACTCTGAGCCCAAATCTCCAGCCCGCCATTTGCATCTGACAGTCTCCAGTGTTGGATCCAACGCTGCGAACAACACTCCCCAAAATAGCCGTCACTCCTTTCAACGCCACTCCCAGAAATGTTTGGCAACATGACTGTCTCCTTCCTCAAGATCCCCTATTCCTTCAACTTTCTTGTTGGAAAGGAGATCTCTTCCCTTTCCTGTGGCTCTTACTGGATGTGTGACCCCTTATCAAAGTCCCCCTGGTAGCAGGATAGCTGATGAACCACTGCAGAGGAGGGCTGAAGTGCGGGGAGGAGTGGCCTCCTCACCTTACACACTGAGTGCTTGCCCCATCCACTTTCCAGTTGGACACACCCAACGCAGCATGATCATTGAGTCAACTAGAATCCCTAGGTGAATCCCTGCAGCTACTAAGGCAAGGATGGGCAGGCACTAATGTGCACTGAGCACCTCCTAGATTCCAGGCTCAGTTCACGCATGGGTATGCCTTAAACTTCCACCGTACTTCTCCAAGGCAGGTCTTATTTTGAGGATGAGGCAACAGAAGCTCAGAGAAGGGCTATACTTAAAGTACAGAACTAAGTGAAATCCCCTGGTCTTGTGCCCATGTGATCAAGTTTTGAGCCCCAGTGGGCAAGATCTACAGCTACCCCTGTGAACATCATGGGATTGGAGTTAGTCTCTTATACGTGCCATTCACCATATTTTGGGGTTCCAAATGTGTAAGGACCCAGAGTTGGGCGATGACCCCTAACTCTGTAGTTCCCCTGAATTTGATCATCATGACATATGCTGTTGAGCTCAGAGTCCTGACGTCTCCATTGAAGACCTGCCCCGCCCCCCTCCAGGTCTCTATCATCTCACTGACCAACATTCTTTGATTCTTGACCCAAGGATAGTAAGGAACCCAACAAACATGATCTTATCCGCCTCAGACTTGTGCAGCTTGTCCAAATGAATGTTGTATGAAACTTCTATGGTTTCATACAACCTAGGGACATGGTCTATGAACGTGGATTGTTTTTAACTTGCATCTATGCCTCTTTTGATATTAACATATTTATTTATTCTCCTTTGAGGAATGTGGTAGATTGGAATGCTGCTTTTAATTCTTCATTCCCACGTAACAGGATTATACCTTTACCTCCTGGGTCTGCAGTGCTTTTCAGCAGAGCGGCTAGAGGTTATCTCCCCGTGGCACTGTTGTTGAACTTGGCCGAGAGTCTTGCACTGCCGGTGGGACGTGGGTGGGTATGCGGTGAGCAGAGGCTCTAAATGTGCTTGTGTGGGTCAGTCTTCTGTACTCCTGTTATCCGACAGAGAAAAATGTCCCCTGGTCCGCAAGGGGTGAGGAGCCCATGGCATAGACCCAACTCAACCTGCAGCCTGGAGCCGAGCCCAGGCAGCCCCAGCAGGAGCACGATTTATCTTCAGATTCATGAGCAAGAAAAAAAAAATGCTCGTTAGTGTAAGCCACTGGGTTTGGTGGGTGTTACACAGAATTAGTGCAGTAATTGCCGATTTCTACACAGAAGCGTCCCCCTTCCACTCTCAGGTGCTTGTTGGGGCTCAGCACCACCCAGGGAGCAGACGGAGAGCATGACCCAGGTGTGGTCAGTAGGCAAATCTGTGCCTGTGACTCCATTTGCCACCCCCCACCATCCGCTCTCTGCCCAACTCTTGTGTGCTCCACGCCCAGGGCCCCTTTCTCGTCTGTGGTCCCCACTGAGCTGGTAACACGATTTCCTTTCCTTGCTCCTCAGGCAAAGCTCCTCTAACAGAGGAAGTTAGAGATGCTGTCTGTACCAGTATCAGCTGCCTCGGTGCCTCTGTCGGCTCCCTAACCCACTCCACATCCCTGTGAACGGACCTCGTAGGCCTTTCTATTCAGAGTCCCCCCCAGTGCGTACCCTCTGCTTCCAAATAAGATTTGGCTTGATCCAGTACCGTGCTTCCGCATATGCTCTTGGGCAACTTACTTAAATGTCATTTTTCCCCCAATTGACAAAATAGGGATTATACTGTTGCCCTTTCAGGGCTGTTGCGAGAGAGAGAGAGAGATCAGATCATGGACTGTCAGTACCTAGCCTTGCACTGAACTCATGGGGGTTGCAATACAGGTTAATTCTCCCAGCCCATCTTGCTATGGACAGCATCTAATGTTGTGCCAGGCACACACCGAAGCATTAGTAAATATTTGTAGTTTGAAAATCCCGATGGTAGATTTTCTTCCTTTGACCTTTTGATTATTTTCCCTCTAAAAATAGCAGAATAAGGCCCCAAGTGCCATGGTGACAGTCTCTATAGAAATCCATAGCTTGTTCTCAGCACACCTACGGATGCCAGTGGGAGGCTGGCATAGATTTGGACCAATAGAGAGAAGGCATGCTTAGCCTTGTCCTGGTTACAAAGAACATTTTTTTCCTTTCAAATGGACCTTCCTGTCCCCAATTCAGCACCGCTTCGCTTTCTCCTAATGTGGGTTAATTTTCCACCAGCTCCTAGAAAGAGTATATTTCAAGTCTCTCCTGGGACAGACAGAGGAGTTTCAAGCAGGATAAAGCAAGTTTCAGTGGAGAGTATTTGGAGCCTGCTGTGGAGTCAGGCTGCCCTGATTGCATTTCTGCCGGGGGGTGGGGTGGGGGGGACTGTTTTTGCTTAGAACAGGTAATCCCTTCGGGCGCTGTAATCTGAGGTTAGAAATAGACTTGTGTTGCTACCAGAAATCCCTGCTCTTCTGGCCTTTTCTTTGTCAGGCTTGCCTGACAGGTTGGGAATGTGTTGGCTTAGGAATGAGGGTCCTTTACTGAAACCAAGGAGGGCCTGTGTCCCTTTAAGAGGGTCCTTAAAGAGGAACAGTCAGAGAATCACAGAGATGAAGGCCAGATGGCCAGTAAACAGGATGGCAGTGAGTTAGGGAGGGGACCAGCTGGGCCGTCTGCTTTAGTCACCTTGCAGGGGAGAAGACTTCGGTCAGTGGCTGAAGTTGAAGATTAGGGTGAGGGCTGGGCCCCCTGATCCAGGGCCCTCAGAATGGCCCCCACCTCCTCAGAGTTCTAGACCCAGGAGGCAGTGGGGAAGCAACAGAACAACCATGGGCTGTGAGGCCAAATAGATCTGGGTTCAAAGCCTCCCTGTGTTCCCTGGACAGTGATGTAATCTGTTGGAGCCTCCATTCCTCATGTGTAAAATGGGATGAAAATCTCATCTCACAAGTGCCCTGTGAAGTGAGCACACATGAGTTGAGTCCAGTGCATGGGGGAAAGGAGGTGCTCAAGAAATTTTAGTCCCCCTCTCCTCTGGAGAACATACTGATAACTTTTCAACTAAGAAAGGCATAAGGGAGAATCTCTGAGAGTCTGGAGTCCTGGCAATTTAAAAATGAAATCTCCAAATCCTGCTTGTTAAATATCTTACTGAGAATGTGAGCGTATCACTTAGGACTAGTATCAGCTATCTGTAACAGAAAACCCAGATAATAGGGGCTTAAAGAAGATAAGGATTTATTTTTCTCTTGTATAAAAGCAGTTCTGATGCAGATAGTCAAGGGCTGGCTCCCTGGTCGTCCCCTCCAAGGAGCCAAGGCTCCTTCTATCTGTGTCCTGCTGCCTTAGAACGTATTTCCCATCATCAAGGTCATCGCATGGCCATAAAATGTTGCCACAGCTCCAGCTATTATGGCTACATTCCAAGCATGGAAAGGACAGGAGAAGTGCAAGAGAGTGCAGCCCTCCGATGAGTCAGAACTTTAAAAACAAACAAACAAAAAACTACCAGAAGGTCCACCTGACGTCTTCTACTTTTAGCTTATTGGCCACCCCCTAAAGCAAGGGAGGCTGGGAAATATATTGGGCGGGGAGACCACTAATACAGGAGTTCTACTGGTAAGGAGAAAGAGGAGAATGTTACCCCTGCCATAGCCAATACCGCAGCTTCTTCGGTTTCACTGGAAAGGTCTGCCTGGGCCAACATCGGGAATATTTTCCCAGGAAAAAGAAAGCATTTCGGTTTTCTGCCTTCTCTACTGTCGGTTCTCACCCAGCAGACCAGCTATTTCTGGAAAGGCCGCTCACTGGTGAGAGTGATGTCAGAGGGCTGGGGTATGCAGCTGACCTCAAAAGCAGAGATCCTGACCATATCTCTTACTGGCCGCTCTCTTCGGGCAAGTTACTTAACAGCACCTCTGAGGGTGCACGGAGTCCCACAGGGATCGATGAAATACTTAAGGCAAAGCATTCATCAAGGGCCTGGTGCCCAACGGGTTTTCAGCAGAGGATAATTCCTGTCCCTTCCAATCTCGCATTGCCTACCCACCGCGCTGATGTTAGTAAACCAAACAGCCTGCACCCAACCTCAGATGGTACATAGATACTCTGAGCCAGAAAAGTTTGGAATCAGAAGCTCAGGTCGATCACACATAGGTTCTGGGCTGAAAACTTACACGGAGCAGTCTAAAGCTCTACGGGTAACAATCAACTTCTAAAATATTCTGCGTGATCTCATCCCTGCCTACCTTATTCACTGCATCAGTTACCTACGGCCGCGCGACCAATTGTCTCAAAGCGTAGTGGCTTAGAAAACAACCCAGCTGTATTATGTCACAGTTTCTGTGGGTTGAGAATCTGGGTGTGGGTCAGCTGCATCCTGTGGCCCAGTATCTCGCACAAGACCAATCACGTTATCACCTGGGACTGCAGTCATCTTGAGGTCCCTCTCGGGGCGACTCGGTTTTGGAACTCGCTCGTGCGGTTGTTGGCAGGATTCAGCTCCTCACTGGCTGCTGGCTGAAGGCTCCCTCAGTTTCTAGCCACATGGGCTTCTCTATAGGGCAGTTCACAACATGGCGGCTCACTTTATCAGAACAAACAAGTGAAAAAGAAGCAAGGGATGGAGTATGGGCAAGACGGAAGTCTTGTATAACCTACTCTCAGAAGAGGCATGCCATTGCTATTTTAGCCTGTTCTAGAATCAAGTCACTAGAGCCAGCGCAACCTCAAAGGGAAGAAGAGGGGCGTTTTAGAAGCTCCCATCAATGTACTGCTTCACCCACCCTTCACTCTCAGGGTTCCAGACACGGGGGCCTATTTCCTTCCATGAACAAGTCCATACCTTCCTACCACGGGACCTTTGCACAGCGATTCTGTCTGCCTGGTAACCCCTCCCCTCCCGGCTTAGTTCAGATTTCATCTCCGGCCTCATTTTTGCAGAGAAGCCTTTCCTGACCACCGTCCTCCCGAGACACGGGAAGGAGAGGTGCCTGAAACGTGACTCAGCATTGGGTAACTCCATTACCTTCGAGCCTGGTCACTGACTGTCCACCTCTCATCTTGTTGTTTTTTTTTTTGTTTTTTTTTCAACGTTTATTTATTTTTGGGACAGAGAGAGACAGCATGAACGGGCGAGGGGCAGAGAGAGAGGGAGACACAGAATCGGAAACAGGCTCCAGGCTCTGAGCCATCAGCCCAGAGCCCGACGCGGGGCTCGAACTCACGGACCACGAGATCGTGACCTGGCTGAAGTCGGATGCTTAATCGACTGCGCCACCCAGGCGCCCCTCCACCTCTCATCTTGTATGGTTTACTATGTTGGGACTCTCCAGCAGTAACTCTAATCCTCAGACAGACTTTGGATCTGGTTCATGGATTCTTGGTGTATCATGCTGGGCTGCCCCAGCAGTCAAAACAGAGGAAAGAGACAGACCCTGATTTCAGGCAGGGTCCCAGCTCTGAATACATGTGTGTTTCTGGCCAAGTTGCTTTTACCATCTGTGTTCATTTATTCACTTGGAATAGGTGGGATCGTCAGTCCACAAACCCAGGTGTGGGATAAATATAAATTTCTCTATCATGCCGCACTGAATTCAGTTTCTCTTTGGAACCTCCATTTGGCTGGAGTAGGTAGCAGCTCATTTGCAGAGACCCTTTCCCTAGAGACCGTATCTGTGCTCGGTGTGCAAAGGTGATGGGAGAAAGGCCACCTGGTCTTTGATGTCACCTGTCGGTGGCATTTATCTTTCTGAGTCATTGGTCAATGCAGGTCTCCATGGAGCTGTCCCTATTTCTTGTCTGCAACCTGTCTCGGGTCAAGTGACTCTGTTATTTTTATGACATTCTGGGTTTCACAGGAAACGTGGCATTATTTTTGGTGCCCCACAGGATTGTGGGAAGCTCTAAGAAGTATCTGAGCCTCTGACCACCTAGACGTGCCACGTGGCCACTTCTGCTCTTTTGGGCCTTCCTGCCTCCCCGGGGTTGCCTCTTCTCTTCTGCTCAGAGACCCCACACACCAGCCCTCTGGGGCTTTGCCCCTGCCCCACACCCCGCCCCGGGAGCTGAGGGTGCAGGCCTCCCACAGGAGCGTGGGCACCGTCCTCACTCTCCCTCCCAGCCCTTTCCGCATGACTCCTGGGAACATTCTTCTATCTGCAGAGGAGGGGAGGATGCCGTGCTTTGCTCACGATGCCTGCCTCCAAATGTTTTTGGCTAAGCCGTGAGTTCTTTCGGCTCTTCTGAGAATCTGGTCTCGGAAGCTCGAAAGCCAAGGAACACTCCTGAGCCAGCGTGATAAGGGACACCGGAGGGTGTAGAGGCCCAGGGGAGGGGCCCCATCTGGGCCGACTGTCCAGGAGGGGTGGGCCCGGGAGGCCAGAGCTGAGCTGAGATGTGAGTGGAGTTACATAAGCAAGGGCAGGGCAGCTCGGCCGCGAGAAGAGCCTGTTCAAAGGTGGGAGGTATGGAGGCGGGCCTCTGGGTGGCTGCCGTGTGTGAGAAGGGAAGGCGGATTGTGTCTCCAGGAGCAGCTACAGATAAAGTTGGAGAAATAAGCAGGGATCTGGTAACAAAAGGTCTTGGATGTCAGGCCCAGGCGTTCGGATTTTATCTGCGGGAAATGTAGATCCATGGGAGGGTTTTTAAGTATGCGGTGATGTGGCCGGCTTTGCACTTTCGAATGTTCTCTCTGGGCCAAGGCGGAGGGCGGGCTGGAGGCAGCACACTAGTGAGGAGCCTGCTGCCACAACCTGGGCGTGGAAAGACAGGGCTGTGGTTAGAAGATGGAGATGGGGTGCAGGGGGCTGACTCCCAAGAGACCAGAGGGCAAGGCCATCCGGGCTTGATACCCGAGAGGACGTGGAGGCACCAAAGCTAAGAGTCTAGGACAACCCTGTGGCCTCAGAGGGTAGCATTTACTGAGCTGGCAGGGTGGTGGCCCCAAGAGAAAAAGGTTGGAGGGGAGGCAGCGGCTGGTTTGGTCTGAAGTCCAGGATTAAGCGGACAATGGCCCTGCGGGTGGTCCAGTTCTGAACCTCAGCAGAAGACTTTGGAGCAGAAAAGCCCACATCAGGAGTATGTGAGAGAGGCAGCCTCAGGACTCCAGTACTTTCTAAGAGTTACTGTGGGCTGTGGTCAGCTGGGATGTTCCAACAGCAGATGACCTTGCAGTGCAGGCGACTGGGACCCGAAGGCATACGAGACATCAGGACTCATTGAGGAAGAGAGGTCAAGGGCTGCTCCCGGGGCCTCAGCTATCCCATCAGGGACCCGGATGTAGCTTGCTTTCTGCTGCACCCTGCTCTGGACTTTTGGTCTTGATGCTAATCCCTCTTGCCAGCAGATGCCTGCTGCCTCCTAAATTTCCCTGTTTCGGAGAAAGAGACCAGTTTTCCAGGACACGAGACATTTCCCCCAGTTTAGCCAGCGCGTTGGCATTGGTACTTGAGATGACATTTATTCGTCATCCCAGTGTGAACAGAGTGTGGTGTGCCTAGCAGCATTTTAGTGGCACCGTAAAGCATTCGGGAGGCAACAGGGCTCCAAGGAAAGAGGATAGCCTTCGAGGCCAAACAGACCCGAATCCTGGCCTTTCTGTGAATGTTGAGTAGGCCGCTTGCCCTCTCTGAATGTCCCTTTTAGTGTCTCTGAAACAGTCAAGGGCTGCAAGTGTCCAGGGAGACGATTCTTGGGGAGTGGCGAGCAGTTCCTGGCACACGGTAGCCTCTCCTTCGCCACGTTAGCACCCCTGCCTCCCCACCCACCCTTTCTCCCCTTGAGGGGACATCGCCGTCTTCAAGAACAACCCCAGGATGCGGCGCCTGGGTGGCTCAGTCTCCCAGAGCCTCCGACCAAGAGCCTCCGACGCTTGGTTTTGGCTCAGGTCATGATCTCACAGTTGGTGGGTTCAAGCCCCACAGGGGGCTCTGTGCCGACGGCGCTGAGCCTGCTGAGGTTCTCTTTCTCCGCCCCTGCCCAGCTTGTGCTCTCCCTCTCAGAATAAATCAATAAGCTTTAAAAAAAAATGTTTTCAGGAACAACCCAGGAGAAGACCCAGTCCAACCCCATGAAATGAATTGCCAGTGGTAGAATTTCACGCAGACGCTGAGGGGCACGGGGGTTTGAGGTGACAAGATTAGGGAAAATAGGGGGGTGATTAATATATGCTTACAGCTTAGATCCACTCTGTTCACATCGGGCTATCCCAATGAATAGAGTCGTAACTGGGAAGCAAGAGAGTGATTAAAAAATAAATAAATAAAAGTCTTGAAAGCCACCTGTGTCTTGTTAGAGTTCAAGCTAGCAGAAATAGAGCCTCCCTCGCCCTCAGATGCCTCTGTTCTCCTGCTCGTTAGCCTGGCAAAGCTGTGAGTAAGCTCAGAGCCTGCTCGCAGGGGGGGGAGTGGCTCTGCCTGGTGTGCCCGATGAGTCACTGCCACCTGCCCTGGTCCCCTGCCTGCCAGGTGGCCACTATCTTTGGACATTTTTGTTTTCCTTTGTGGGGAAGGATAATTATGGCCTCCATGCCCTGTGGCTTGATCCATTCTGCCTGCCCAGACAGGGGCAGAGATCCTTCACAAAACCTTCTTTTTTTTTTTTTTTTTAAGGGAAACCGGGGGGTGGCCCGGGAGGGGGGGGGGGCACTTGAGTATGCCTGAGGTGTGCAGAAGCACCGGTGGCACAAGCGTAGGACCCTTTCGGGATTTGCAAGATGCTTAACTGTGCCCCACCAGTTACCGCCGAGGAATGCAGTTGGTACGCAAAGTGGCTTAGTTGACCTACAGGTTGGTTGAGTTTTAAAACCCGGTACCGATGCAAGAGAGAGGAAAACAGATCTGACAGATCCAGGATGAGGCTGTGTGGTTTACGCAAACACGGACAA
This sequence comes from Herpailurus yagouaroundi, assembly GCF_014898765.1. Classification (NCBI taxonomy): domain Eukaryota; kingdom Metazoa; phylum Chordata; class Mammalia; order Carnivora; family Felidae; genus Herpailurus; species Herpailurus yagouaroundi. The sequence goes on from NW_024412377.1 coordinate 63,642,309, forward strand.
AAAACATCCGGGGACAGAATGGCCTCACGTGTTAAACGGCCTGGTGATTAGACAGATAAATGGATGGACGGATGGATGGATGGGTGTTAGCTGAGAGGGAGCAAGGGGAAAGGCAGACCCCAGGAGCTTTTGGATTATGTATGTAGAACCCAACACCCTGGGCGTACGGAAGGTGTTCTAGACGGGCGCTGGACACTGACAAGTCAACCCAGGACCGGAGAGAATGTGTCGATTCTTTCTAAAGAGTTACTCCACACCTGGATGTGGCGGAGTTGGCTGTAGAAGTCATCAGTTGAGTTGGGTCACGATGGAAAACATTTGTGCACGAAGTCTGTAGTTGTTAGGTTCTGAGTGTGCACTGAGCCATCATATTCCTGGCTTTGAATTGCCACCCCAGGAAGGAACCTCGGGTGCATTATTTAACCTCTCTGGATCTCGGTTTCCTCATGTACGAATGAATGCCTGTTTCATGGAGAGGATGGAATGAGGCATATAGTTAGAACTTGGTCCCTGGTCGGGATTACACTTGTGTGTATTACTTTTTTCAACCTATTTTAATCGTCAGGGAACATCGTGCCAGGTCCCTGCTAGACGCTAAGGATATAGACTTCTTTGTTTCATTTTACAAATGTTTGCTGAGCACCTACTGTGTGCCTGGAAGACCCTGCTAAGTCCTGGAGGTTGGACTTAGGGGGAAACAGACAAGACCCCTGCCCACAAGGTGCCTCTAGCCTGGCAAGGAAGACGGGCATTCAAATAATTAATGCACTTAGCATAAACAGGTCTGTGATGAGCCAGCCCAATGGGCTGGACACAAAGAGTATCGAGGCCTCTGCAAATGGGAAAACTGAAGCACAGAAAAGGGAGACGTGCCCAGGTCCCCTCACCCCGTGGGTGGCGAGAGCCTCAACTGGAACACAGAGCAGCCTGACTCCAAAGTCCACATCCTTTCTCAACAACGCACAGCGGTGGCTGTGTGTTCCAAGCTTCTGGACGAAGACATCAGGCTGGGCAGAGTCGAGAAAATGCACAGACACAGAAGGAGTCATTTTTCAGAGTCTCCAATTTGGGAAAGATGTAACTTCTGGGATCCAAAGGAGAGGATTTGAGAAGAGTCAGCGCCTGCTGCCCCCCCGAGGGGTGCTGGGTGATTCTCGGTGGATGGATGTGGGTCTACGGGAGGACGTGTGCGTCTATGCCTAGTTCTGTGAACGTGTGAACGTGTGTGTATTTCTGTCCCTGTCTGTGTGTTTGTATGCCGCCTGCACGTAGAGGGGAGGCAGGCCGCTGTGCCTGTCCGTGCGTGTGTCTGTTGTTCCGTCCGTACATTTCTGTGTGTGGCTCTATTTATATGTGTGTTTCCATATGTCTACGTGTGTGAGTGTCTGTGCTAGTGACCCTGTGTGTGTCGGAGTTGGGGGGGGTGGGTAGATTCGTGTGTGTCTGTGTCTGTGTATTTGTATTTGTGTGTGTATGTGTGTGTGTGTGTGTGTGTGTGTGTGTCAGTGTCCGTGAATGTCTGTGTGTGTGTGTGCCTGGGTGGGGGATAGTGTGGTGTGACCCGCCTCCCACCCCCCTGATGTTTCGGTGGCACTGATCTAACTTGTCCTGCAGAACTGGTGAAATGAGAACGCCAGTACGTCTAGCCTTATCTCCCAGCCTGCCGCTCTGTCAGAGGAAATGAGGTTTGCTTGGCACATCTGCTCTTTATGATGTCATTTTGGCTGTGATCTGCGTGTCCTGCTCCCCTAGGTATTTGTCTTTTGATGGCCTAATGAATACCTGCCAACGTAGAGATGAAGAGAGCACGCATCTTGGAGGGGTTTTTTTTTCAAGAAATTTTTTTTTTTTTTTTAAAGCATGTTAGCCGTCCATCTCTTTTCTGTGGACTCGGAAACCACGGTAAAGGGTTTAGAGCTCTGGCTTTGAAATGCTAAGACTTCGGCTCAAGTCTTCGGTTGGCCCTTTCAAAAGCTGTGTGACCTTGGAGGGGACACCGTGCGTCTCGGAGCCACAGCTCTTTTCCTGCTAACTTCAGAAAGTTCTTTGGAGGGGCAAATATAATAACAGAAGACTATGCTCTCAGAAATCCACACAGTCCTTAGATGGCATGATGTCAAGGCAGAAAGGCCCAGCAAGAGGCCTCTGGGCTCAGAGGTCAGGCAGACTCTGGGTTTGGGTCCTGGCTCCCTTCTTTTCCCAGTGTATGACATTGAGCAAGTTATTATACCTCTCTGAGCCTCAGATTGCTTCTGTGATAAATAGGATATTGCATCTAAAGCACTCAGCCCACTGCTGGCCACCGCGAGGACCCCCAAAATGAGAGCTGTCAATATTTTTAATAATACAGGAAAGGTGACGGCAGTAGTTATCATTTGTCCGCTTTCAGACTTGCAGTGAGTATAAGCAAGATAAAGAGTTTGGAAGTGCAGGGTGAAATGGGCAGTGTGATGGGAGTGATTTACTATTATTTGTTTTTACTACTTCAAGATGCAGCATCGGCAGAGTGTTCTTGGCATCACCACACTCTTGGCAAGTGCTTCGCGTTTCATCTAGAACTCAGAGACCGTTCTAGTTGCACAGAAGGCTGAGAACAAGACGGCCTCCAGCCCAGAGAGGTCTGGGCTGGCTGCCGGGGGCTGACTTCCCCAGGACTCATCCCCAGCCCCTGCAACTGCACCCCTTCTGGAAGATTGCCTCACTCCAACCTCAACACCCCCCTTGCCTTGGAAGGTGCTCTTCCTTCCCCCTGGAATATTCCTCATCACTGTTCTATGCCCTAGATCACCTGGGCTGGGATCCAGGTGCCTCTGCCCGAGCTAAGTCCCTGCTCTGTGCCCCCAGGGCACCATGGATTCGCCCAACCATGCATGACATCCAGGACACTGGAATGCTCTGCTCTCTGTCTGGCTGCCTCCCGGCCGGTACCCTCCAGGAGGGCAGGGACAGGGACCACGAAACCCTCAGTGGATGTTTGCAGAGTGGACACATGGAGATTGGCTGGCTCCTCTCATTTTCTAGCCCTACCTCCCTCAGAGGCAATACCTGCCGATGGCAATATATTCATTTCATCTGGACCCACTTCTGACAGCCATTTTGTTCAGTAACAGATGCTGGAATGACATGCCTGTTGATTTTTGGGGGGGGGGTTGGGTTTGCTTTCAAAACCAATGGGTTTGCTTTTGAAACCGATGGGTTCATTTCCTCTGGACTGCTTGTCTCAAATAATGGTGCCACGCAGACCAGAGGACAAAAGATTCCCAAGTGTTCGGCCTGCTTCAGCCTGTGTTTTGGGGCTAACATGTGGGTTTGCTGCAGTGACCGTGGAGCTCTTGCCAGAGCTGGGCTCCCAGGACAGATGTTGGAATGCTCTGCAACTTCAGATGAGTCTTTTCATGGTCAGGTGGGCATCATTCAAGGAGAGATGTATGGTCTATCTGCCTGATGAGGTGTGAGCCTCACAGTGCGAGCCTTTCTCTCACCTAATAACCACCTGGCACACCCAGTTGGCATTCTGGCACTTGGGCCACCTCATGGTGCAGAGCAGGGGTCACCAAATGACACCCCTCAAGCCAAATCTAGCCCACAACCTGCTTTTGTAAATAAAGTTTTATCGGAACACAGCCATGCCCATTCATTTACCATTCAAGGTCTATGGCTGCTTTCGAACTATAATGGCAGAACGGAGTAATTACAACAGACCGTAAGGCTTGCAAAGACTAAAAAATTTTCTGTCTGGACCTTTATCGGAACACCAGATTAAAGAAGAGTCTGGTTGAGCTAAATCAGTAACCCTGAGTATCATCCCAGCTCCTTGCTCTCCCTCAGCCCTGACATTGGGCTGATCGCCGAGACCAGATTACTTTGCCCCACTATACCATACATTTTCCACCCATCTCTTCCTTAAGTGCCACTGCCTTGGCTTAGCTCTGTCCCCACCCCTCTTGACTGTCACCAGGGCCACCATGAGCCTGTAAGGTGTCTGGGTGAATTAGATAAAGATGTCTTCTCTGGGTAGCTGCAGCTCTATGATACGCGTGGTGAGCAATAGGAGTGCTTCTGTGCAGGGAAAAAGCCACCTAAGCCTATTGATTGTACCTAATCAATTACAGCTCTCATACCTACTGATTATATCTATTGATTATACATTCTCCTCACCTCCTTATCCAGGTAGCCCTTCACACTAGAGCTAGAGTGATCTTTCTAGCAAGCTGCGTTTCTCGCCTGCTCAACCCCTCCATACCACTCCCCACCCCCATCCTCACGACAGAGCCCATGTGCATGACATTCAAGCCTGTCATCATCCGGTCTTTGTCAGTCTCCCAGCCTCATGCATGTCTCACCACCTGCTCCGCCTACCTCACACCTGAGCACTGTCATACAATTCGAAGTACCCTTGACTTAGACCCCCATGCTGTTCGTACTTTGGGGACTGGCACAGTCATGTCCTTCGTGACATACTCTATTTGTCCTTGTATCCATCTGAAAAATGCCTCGTCTTCCTTCAGGTCCACTGCAAGCATCTCAAATGTCTTCACACACTGTGGTTCACAATGTATGCACAGATCCGAAAATCAGGGTAGTGGATCTTGACCAGTTTGAAAGATGCTCCAGACTAGAAAAGAAGGGTGCACCGCCCTTTGTCAGGTGCCCTCATGGCGTAGGATGAACATCACAGGCTCTGGGGCCACACTGCCTGGGGTCAGGTCTGGCTCCACAGTTTGTTAAGCAAATGACCTTGGGAAGAGATTTAATCACTGTGCCTCAGTTTCCTCATCTGGAAAACGAGGATAACGACAGCACTTTCTTCAGAGCTTGTTGTGAAAATAAAGTGAATATATTAATATAGCCGTGTAAATTGTACATACAGCTTAGAAAGATGCCCTGCGACACGGCAAGTGCTATAAACTGTGTTCGGCTGGTGCGTGCATGCTTGCACACGTGTGTGCGCACGTGTGTGTGTGACTGTGGTTTTTGATGAGTACTAACTGAAAGCTGCCTCTTAGGCTGGAATCTGTTCTGATCCTCATTAAAGCAATTATTCGACTATATTAGAATTTTTAACAATTTTTTAGTGTTTATATATATTTTTTAAATTTTTTTCAACGTTTTTTATTTATTTTTGGGACAGAGAGAGACAGAGCATGAACGGGGGAGGGGCAGAGAGAGAGAGGGAGACACAGAATCGGAAACAGGCTCCAGGCTCTGAGCCATCAGCCCAGAGCCTGACGCGGGGCTCGAACTCACGGACCGCGAGATTGTGACCTGGCTGAAGTCGGACGCTCAACCGACTGCGCCACCCAGGCGCCCCAGTGTTTATATATTTTGAGAGAGGGCACAAGCAGAGGAGGGGCAGAGAGAGAGAGAGAGGGAGAGAGAGAATCCCAAGCAGGCTCCATGCTGTCAGTGCAGAGCCCTAAGCAGGCTCATGAACTGTGAGATCATGACCTGAGCCAAAATCAAGAGTCAGACGTTTCACCGACTGAGCCACCCAGGCGCCCCATATATTACGATTTTTAAAAATTTTGCTTTTCTGTCTCCTTTACTAAACAGCGAACTCCTGGAGGGCAGCAAGTATGTCTTGTTATCTGCGTTCTAAGCATCCAGCACTGTGCTTGGTTGATTTTTGTAATAAATGAAGAAAGGAGGCCTAGATCCTGAAACTGAACCACCACCACGGGGTTTCCTTCCTACAATTGCAGGGGCCAGAAGCCGCCTGCCCCTCCCACCCCTACCCCGACCTTCTCCTGTGAGAAACGTGCCCAGCTTGGACGGATTTGGGTGACTCTCTCGGGCTCTCTGTTCTCCACGATGAGGTGAGAATAGGTGACCACATCTGACTGTCAGCAAGAAGGGAGGAGGGCATAAGGGACCCTCGAGCGAGAAATGGAGCTTCCAAACTGATTCCGAGGAAAATGGAAACTCCAGCTGACCTAAGAGATTTCTATAATGAGAGAAAACCAATTTAAATGCAAATAGCCCAAAGCATAGTTGGGGAAAGGCATCGCACTGCAGAGAAAGGCTGGGGAAAACAAACAGAGCCCTCATCACGAGGCCAGTTCACTGCTGGACGGGAGGGCTGCTTTATCCATTTAGGATTAAAGTCTAAACTAGTGGCAAAGAGTCACATGCGTCGCTGGCAGCCTTCCCTGCTGCTTCATGGTGCCGACTGAGAAATGGGCGTCCTTAAGGGAGCCGGTCATCAGCCACTACCACTTAGGGAGCCGCTGTCAGATATCCGTTGCTCTGCAGGACATAGAGAACAAAAGATGCCCCAGAGACGGGCACTGCCTCTGAGGGGCTCACAGCCTAGGGGAAAGGTTAGAACCTGGACTCGATTCTGGCACCACAATAGGTACTAACGTTTTACTGAGCATTTACTGTGTACCGCCCCCCCCCCACCCCGTCTGAATATTGTATGTGATGGTTATTCGTCAGAGTCTCACAGGGACCCTGTGAAGTGGGGGTCTATTATTATTCCCATTTGACAGACAAGGAAACTGAAGTTCTAAGAGGCAAGGAACTTGCTCCTGTGTGTTGGAACTTAGACCCAGACAGAATGGCTCCGGGGCTCTGGCCCCTACTCATCCCGTGGACGCACTCGTATATGAGCAGCGGTGCCCAAGTCAAGATGCCCTGGGACAGAGTTGACCACTGGCTTTGGCCTGGAGCCAAAGTGTGGAGGCTTCAAAGTGTGGATTGCCCCGCCACTCACTGTGTGATCTTGGGGGACACTTTCCCTCTCTGGGCCTCATTTACCGAAATAAAAGGAAGGCGGTGACCAAAAATAATTTTAGGCCATAAAATTATATTATTCTAGGACTCCAGCTGCCCTCAAGAATAGCCATTGCCCGGTGGATAAAAACACCTCGTCTGTCTTCCTTCATACGCCCCCAACCCCCACCCGGGCCCTCTACCCATGCTGGCCCATAGCTGTTGCAAGGGACCACTTTAATTTCCTCTTCTGGTTTCATAATTCAAGGACAACACCATCTGCTACATGAAGTCCACGTTCCCTGCTAGCCTCTTCTCAAAACAAGAGATGGATAAAGGCTTCATCCGGTTTATTCCACGGATAGAGCAAGAGCCGGCAAAACCAAGTGGGGATGGCTTTGGCCTTGAAAGCTGTATTAGTCCCCTGAGCTGGTGGGGCCCCAGAGCCCGTTCTGTCACCCTCACCACCTACCGCAGCCAAATCGTGGTGGTGATGATGACGACGGTGACGACGATGTGTGACCTTTACCAAGGCTCTTCTGAGTCAGGCAGGCATTTTCTTAAGTTTCTTTCTTTCTTTTTTTTTGTGTGTGTGGATTCACTTATTTCATCCCTGTGACATCCCTACAGGAAAGGGCTAAAAATAACGACCCCACTTTACAGATGCAGAAACCGAGGCCGGGCGGAGGGGCTTAAGAAATTTGCCCAAAGCCCTGCAGCCCGCAAACAGCAGAGGCTGAGTGGAACTGGCTGGGGAAATTGTCACCTCCACGCTGAGATGGCCGGCCTGAGAGGATCCAGGCTCCCGGCTCCGGTTCTGACCTCTGACATTTGGGGCGTCGGGGGCACTCTCCTTTACTAAACATTCAGGTGACACGTGTTTACTGAGCAGCCCGCGGCGTGCCAGGCGCTGCTGTCCGTGCTGGGAAGCAGCAGAGAACAAGGCCCGCGGGGGTCCTCTCTCACGGGGCTGGACGTCTAGTATAAGCACAGACTAAGGCGATCATTGCAGGTGATGATAAAATGCCACAGAGAAAATACAGTAGGGGGCATGAGGAAGGAACGGGTGATGGGCAGGGAGGCCTCCCGGAGCAGGGGGCCTCTGAGCGGAGATGTGGCCATGCGGTCGTGCCGCGGGTTTCTCAGCCTCAGCACCGTGGCCGTGTGGCCCTAGTAAGTGTTATGGAGCCTGTTGTGTGCGTGGGCGGCTGTTCAGCAGCGTCTCTGGCCCCACCCACGCGATGCCGGTAGTAGCCCCTCTCTGGCGGGACCTTGCGAAATGTCCCCGAAGGGCAAAATAACCCCCCACCGGGTGAGAATCGCTGAGTCATGAGCTCAGCAAAGCAACGGCACTGGGTGGAAAGAATGGCAAAAGGCAGGCCGGCCGTGTGCTTGGCAAACAGGAAGGAGACTGGTTTGACTGGGGGGGTGGGGGGGCCAGGGCAAGGATGGCAGGATCTTCGTGGCTCTTTAAAGCTCTCTAGGGAGCACTCAGCCCAGAGTTGCTGGTCTGCACCAGGCTCTGTACCGGCTGGGCCCGAGGACACGGCGCATGCTCCAAGGTGATCACCGTCGGGGCGCCTGGACCAGACACTGGGGTCCGGGAAGGCAGCTGTCGGCGTGGGGCTGCCCACGGTAACAATATCCTGGTCAGAAGGCAAGCAGAGAGGTTCTCCGCAGGCAGTGACCGCAGGGCAGGAGCTCTGGGCCTCTTCTTGAGGAGGACGTAAGGATGACCGAGGCCTTCACCTTCTCAGCATCCCAGCCCTTCCGTCTTGCAACAGCAACCATCCCGCCCCCATGCCCCACAGCGCACAATCTTGGTGGAATTTCTAATCACGGTACCCCCGCCCCCACCTCCAGCCTAGCCAGGGGGCTGGCATGAGACCCAAACTTGGCTATCAGATTCTTTCTTCCTGGAATTAGAATACTGGGCAGCGAATGGCTGGAGTCCATTTTTCTAATGAAAACAGAACAAGGCACGTTCTTTTGTTCTGGCATTATTTTCTACTCTCTCAACAACCTAAGAAACAATGGTTTCTCCCCCTTGCAAGGGCTGGTTTCTCAGCTTTTCCTTCTCATGCTCTTTCAATATATATCCATTTAGTTCACCACAGTGGGTTTCCGATGCTTGAAGCCCCAATTAAAATAGAAAGAGTGCGATGTGGACAGGGAAAAGAGAGTGTTGATTTCTGATTCACTGCACTCACCGCTTTATATTAAATAAGCTGTATGTCTCTCTCTCTCCTAGCAACCAGGAGCCTCTCCAGGGCCGAGAGAAGAGAAGGCTTTTCCCCATGTTGCTCAGCTCAGGGCTGGCTTCTCCTTTGCACTCACCAGGGTTTGTAACTACTCGTTTCTTTGTAGGATAATTTGCTTCATGCCATCCCCCACACCATGCCGGAAGCCCCATGAAGACAGAGTTTATGGAACCTGCCCTTGTAAGGGGACCAAACTTCCTGGTTTGCCTTTGTCCTGGGGGTTTCCTGGGACACAGACTTCCAGTGCCAAAACCAGGAAAATCCCCAGCAAGTCAAGACAGTGCCCCCCACACCCCAGCCCACCAGGGCCTGGCAGATAAGAAGGCTTCGGGCACCATTTGTCCCTGACATTCAAGAAATGTCTGTCGGAAAGAACCCTAGAGTCAGCCCAGCAGAAGGCGTGTTCTTTCATTCAGCATTTCTTCACGCCTACTGTGTGCCCAGGAACCAGCATGTCAGAACCAAGGGGATCAAGGAAGGGTGTCCCGGCGGCCAGGACTGCAAACGTAAACTGGAACTCGACTGGAGAGGGTCCTGAATATTGGGCTCAGAAATCTGGATGCTGTGCAGGTGCAGCAGATCCTGGCTGACTTAGAGGCAGGGAGGAGACGTGAAAACAGGAATAATTTAGGGGTGATGCCTCAGCGGCTCCCCCTCCAGGCTCTCTGGGAAAGGAAACATCTGCAGGGGCTGCTGAACGGAGGGACGGAGCCCGAAGTCAGGGAGCTGTGTGCTCGTTTCTTCCTAGGGTCTAGGCTAGGCAGAGAGGGGTTTTGGCTACCTCCTTTCTCAACTCCAGCACAGCCATCTGCTCGACTCAACAAGCAGAAAATCCACCCCCAGGAAACGTGAATTTATTTGTGGGTATGGGATGAATCCCACAGCTCGGCTCCTTGTGGAGATCCAGCAGCCCAGACCATGCCTCGAGGCTGGGTGGACGTGGCCCCTGCCCCATCAGCAGGTGAGAGAACACCGATGAGCGGCCGGGTGCACGTTCGGATAAGGCCGCACAGGCTCTTAGGGCCCGGAAATCCTCTGAGAAGGGCATTTCTCCAATTCAGCTCCCTCAATTCAGAGAGGGGAAAGAATGTTCCTAAAATGACCTAGTAAGTGAGAAGCAGAGGGTAGGCGGCTCTCTCCTTAGCTTTTCTCAATAAAGAACTGCATCCTGGAAAAGGGGGCCCCCTTGTTCCTGGCAGACAAGAGAAAGTTCTAGAAGGTGAGCAAACAAGGAAATAAAAGCATGACATCACGAGGCTGGAGAATTTTTCTCTTTGAATTCTCTCTCTGTCCTTTTTATGGCACCAAGAAGGCAATCTCAGCTCCGGCACTCACAGGTCTTTAACACCCTTCTGAAACTTTAGCACCTCTCCACATCTCCCTTTTAAATGGAAATCAAACAGGCCTTAAGCCCAGAGTCTTCAATGGGCAACGCTGTCCCCCCAGAATTCAATAAAATTGCTTTATTTTCACCGTATTTCTTTTTATGGGTATCTTCTTTTTTGTGGCAGGTGGTATTGGCTTTCCATTTATGGTAATGAGTACATTTCCCTTTTGAACAAATGCATTTAAGTCTGGAATGTGAGACAAGCTAAAGAAAAATAATGAGGGAAAGACTAGACCAAAGCGGCCCGCAGCCATTGGCACAATTACGGGTGGTCCTCACGCGACTGAAGTTTGAGAGAATCGGGGGTGGAGGTCGGAGGTGCGGCTGACTCCAGGACCTCTCACCCAAGCCAACGTCAAGCCTGACATGTAGAAGGTGGCTCCAGAACTGAATCAGAAACAGAGACATTGGGAAATGCATTGGACATTGGACATTCCTCGCGTGCCCTTGAACAGACAGAAGCCCGGGGTGAGAGAGAGTAGATCTATTGTTTAACTTGGCAGAGGACCCTCCTGGTGGGTAAGGGGTCTCCTTTCTGAACAGAAAGATGTGCGGTGAGTTTACGTGTGTTTCCTATGAAAAACTACGGAAGTGGTGATAATGGCAGTGTTAGCGAAAGAAGGGCAGGAGCGGTAAGCTGCTGTGGATTGGTACCGGGCGCTAAGCTCTCCACATGCTTCCGGAAGCTTCTCAGGTGCTTTCACCAGGCCTGTGATGCTCATACTGACAGCTGACGTATGAGGAGCACATCCCATGTGCCAAGCCCTCTTCAGAGCACTTTATCTGCTCATTTCATCCTAACACCATCCTTTGGAGGCAAGTAATATCACCCCATTTGATAGATGAGAAAACTGAGGTATTAAGAGGCTGGGTAGCTCCACAAGGTTGTAGCTAAAAAAAAGGTGGAAGCAGATTGGAGCCCAGGCCGTCCGGCTCCAAGCACGGCCCTAACTCTTACACTTCACAGGGGTGAGTGACCATAAACCTCTTCATTTTACCGAGGAGGACTCGGGCTTGCCAGGTAGAAGAATTGACCTACGATCACACAGCTACTGAATTGTAATGTCAGCTAAACCACCACCCAAGACCGGTGTTTCCCCCCAAAGCCAGTTATTTCGTCAATTCAACAAATGAACAAATGCTTAGGGAGCACCTGTCACGTAGGGAAGGCCCCTCTTCTTGCACCCGTGTGCTCCTGGGGGCTGTGAGTCCAGTCCCCTCTTCCCTCCCAAGCAGGGAAGTCATCCTATGGGCTTCTCCCTGGGGCCTCTGGATTTCCAGCTAAACCTAAGCCAGACCAGCCCACAGGCCCAGCTCTGTGGCAAAATCAGGAAGCCTGGGCAAGGCCTACCGACCCTCTATTCTGGCCTCAGTTGTACCGTTTTCTGCCAGAGTCTCTCCGCCCCTCCCAACCTCAGCTCCCTCACCTACAAAATGGAGCTAATTAAAACGATCTGACGCAACTCACAGGGCGATTGGGAAAATCCAACGAGATTGCGTAGGTGAAAGACTTTCCATGCTGCCACTCCGCGTTAGTGGTCACCATAGGTTCACAATGCTCTCCGGCGAGGTATTTAAAAATAGAAATTATTGGGGTTTTTTTTTTTTCTAGTTATGAAAGTTGGAGAATTAACAGAAAAGCACACAGAAATAAATAAAAACTGTGCGTCCCCCCACTACCCCTTGGTGATCTCTATTAATCCACTGGTATATTTCATTCTGGTTCATAAATATAACATAAACGTAAGCGTAATCGTTGCCTGACTTAAAATCCAGTAGCTTCCCGCTGAAGTTGGAGTAAAATCCAAACTCCTTGTAAACACCTCACCTTAGCTTTCATCCCTGCATGTTCTGGCCTGCACCTGCCTCTCTCCCACCCCTTCTCTCCCCACTCATGCACTAGGTCTCGGTCCGTCCTCCCACCCCGCCTAAAACTGCAGTTGCATCATGCCTCAAGGCTTTTGTCCTTCTGTCTGAAATGCTCTTCCCTGGATCCTCATGAATGGATGGTTTTCACCATACGGGTCAAGATAGGAATGTTACCTCCTCAGATAATCCCCTCTTGGTCACTCGCTCTAAATCAGCCCATCTTACATCTTCTTCATGGCATTGCACTACTCCTGGAAATCATCTTGTTTGTTCCCTGGCTTCCCCCAAATGGTACGCTGAATCTGTTCCCTTCCGTGTCCCCAGTGCCCAGGAATATTGCCCGGCATACAGCACATTAACTATTCAGTCAGTGAATGGATTAGATTATGGTACTTCCAAGCTGGGATCATACTAGATCAATGTTTTGCAACTTGATTTTTTTCACTTACTGTAATGTGACCACCACAACAACTTTAATGGCAGTGTGGTAGGCCATTGTCCGGATGTATCATTTTTAACCAAGCCCCTGTTACTGATTAGTTGGGACATCTCTCATTGGTGTGTTTGTACGTAATATGACAGCGACCATCCTTGTACACACATAACGGGGCTTTGCACACCTTCCTGGTCGTTTCCCTAGGATTAATTCCTGCTGGTGAAAACCCGTGGGATCAAAGGGTGCATGGTTTTAATCCTCTTGATAGGCATTGCCAGCCGGACTTGAGGAAAAGTCGTACTGTCTCTGAATTTGCTTTAATGACCCTTAGTGTGCGGTCTTCTTAGCAGAATCCTTTGAAGGCAAAGGAAATATCATTTTCTCCTCATCCACGAGAGCTAAGGTTGAGGCCATTGGGCAAGACAGGTCGTGCCTGCTTAATCTACAGAAACCTCCTTCCTTTCTGACCATCGGTACCCCTTTGACCACTGCTGGCCAAGCCCAACACGTGATACGTAGGGATCCTCCAAGGCGGTGATGCAGCAAGGCTAAAAGTCACTTTAGCGAGGCTGAGGAATGTATCCTTCTGGAAATTAATGACAGCCTACCCCCGCCAGACTTTGCCAGCTGGATCTTCCTTCTTTTGCTCTCCAAAACACACCCGGGATTGGCCAGATGGCCTCTCCCTGAACCCTGCCCACACCTGGCCAAGTCCTCTGTGCCTTTGGTCACCTGCCTTCACTGTGACTTGCTCCGTCTCCTGTCCCCAGGTCTAGCGCTATTCCCTGCCCCACTCCCACCATCTAGGAAGCCCCTTAGGGATCCCCTTCCAGACCAGAACTGCTGTAACTCTGATTACCAACCTCTTCTTTGGCATTTAATCATCTCACTACCTTGTGTTGTTCATACACCTTTGTGCCTGACTAAGTTTCAGTCTCCGAGTGAGAATTTTCCTCCCTCTGAGACCTTGTCCACAGAAGAGTCAGAACCTTTGTTGGATCAGACCTGGTATGGAACTTGGACTCTGGTACCTACTTGCTCTGTGCATTCGGACAACGTATTTAAATCCGTCAGAACCTCAGTTTTCCCATCCATAAAACTGAGATTATAATAGCACTAACCTGAAAGAGATGTTCTGGGAATTCAGTACATAGAAAGCCCTTAGGTTAGTGCCTGGTACAGAGCAATTGCTAAAAACAACAGAAAAGTCAGGAGTATTTATCTTCATTTTGTTCTCCTGTACCTCTGCACAGGCTGGGCCAGAAACATGCGCGATAAAGGAAATATTTGTGGAATGGAATGAACGCACATCATGCAGGCATTCATTGTGTGTGTGTTTAGCCATACTAACCAGCACCCAGGGAAACCAGAACCAGTCACCTCAGGATCTAGGGGTTGGAGGAGAAAGCAATCTCTACCATTCGCTAAAACGTCACTCAGACGTAGGTTCAGAGCTCTCTTAAGAGTGAAGATATCTTATCTGATTTCGTCCCCACAGCAACCTGACATGAAGATATTTTTATGTCTTTCTGATAATAACACCTACCATTTGTTGACCAAATGGTGTGCTGGACCTTTGCAGGACACTTTTAAAAATGTGATTTCATTGAAACCCTCACCTATCTCAAGGAGATAAGGATTATTATTACTGAAAAGGACACAGGGTCAGAAAGTTTAAGTAAACTGCCCGAGGGCTGCCGGCTAGTCAGAGAAGAGGGAAGGCCAGGATTTGAAAAACAAACAAACAAACAAACAAACAAACAAAGCAAACCCAGAAACTTCTGTTATACCACCTGATTTATGGACATTGTTCACAGACCGGCTGCATTCAGTCGGCCCTTAACAGGAACTGAATTGCAAATGCATGGCGATCTGGGACTTCTTAACTGCAGCTTCAGAGGGAGCAGTTTCTATTTCTGGTGCCCACCTCAATTTCCATCTCCAGGGAGGTTGCTCCCCACCCCCTGCTCTGCTGTCATGATGTTCTTGTTTTTCTCCGGGCCCTATGACTCAGCATGTAGCTCCAGATGGCTTCCTGCCTTTCCAGTCTTGTTGGCTGGGGTCCTGGGGCCCTGGTACAGTAAACTAAAACCGAAAACATGTTGCAACTAAGAGTGGAAACCCTCCCTCCTCTGCCCGCTAATAAGAAGAGTGGGGTCTGCTACTCATGGCGGTCCCTCCCTCCACGGCTTCCCCTTGACACAGCCCTTCCTTTCTAGCCCTGAGAACCTCACCCTCCACCCCACCATATCCTGGGTGCCTTGAAGATACCACCCAGGGTTCAAGCAGGGAGCAGCAAAGGGGAAGGGTTCCATTCTGTCTTCTCCTTGGTCTGTGGACCTTAGGCAATTTACTTTTTGAGTCTCAGTGATGAAAAGGAGGCATTGGTCTCGCCTACCTCTGAGGATTGTAGTTAGGGTTGCAGATGAAATACGGAACGTCCGGTGCTCTAGAGCGCTTACGTCCCAGCAGGATTCATGTGTTAAATCCCAACACCCAATGCGATGGCAGTAGGAGGTGGGGCCTTGAGGAGATCTTCGGTCATGGTGACCGCAGGGAGTCCTTTCACCCCTTCTGCCACGTGAGGACACAGAAAAGACAGCTGCCTGTGAACCAGAAAGAGGGCTCTCGCCAGACGCCGAATCTGCTGGCGCCTTGATCTTGGACTTCCCAACCTATAGAACTCCGAGAAATAAATTTGTTTTTGAGCCATCTAGTCTATGAGAATTTGTTCTAGCAGCCCAAATGCACTGAACTAAATTTATCACCCGGTTACATTTGAATTTCAGATAAACGATTTTTTTTTTCTTAATATAAGTGTGTCCCAAATATTGCATTCAAATTTAACTGGATGTCCTGTAACTTCACTTGCTAAATCTACAACTCGATGTTGAGTATGGAGAGATAACAAATGTGAAGGTGCTTTATCACGTATCAAGAGCTGTGCACATAATCACATCTTTACCATGAGACATAGGCACATCTGCCCACGGGCCACCAGCTTCGCCTGGAGCAGAGAACAGATGGCCCTACGGTCAGGCGATGGAAAATGGGTACCACCTCGACCTGTGAAGAGGATGCCCGGGTCCTGTTTGCCAACCGATTGATCTTTGGACATTTCACCTCTGGAAGCTTCAAATGCTTCCATCTTTAATTCTGATGGATGAAAATCATTAAATCTGGATGAAAAACACGGAGGCAACAGGTAGCCAGAACTTTGCCTATTGCTGCTTGACTGACACATGTCTGGAGCAAGTCTCCTTTTGACGACGTAGTGGAAAAACAAGAAAACAGCATGACTTGTAAGTGAATTATGTAATGAAGGATGTATTTGGCTCCAAGGCGTTTGCTGAGCACTGCTGAACACAGAAGAACAAAAGGAAACAACTGGCTTACTATACATAGACCACTTGTTTATCTGGGGTTTCGGGGGTCCCTCCTACCAGAGTTCTGTGAGGGGACGGATTTTTGTCTGTTTTGTTCCCCAGTGATATTTAGTGCCGAGCCCAGGTGATGACCTGAAACCATTAAAGAAAAAGAAATACATTCAAAATCTGTCGGAAAAGAACCCTTTTTTTTATTATTTTGGGGGCGGGGAGAGGGAGAGGGGCAGAGGGAGACTCTTAAGCTGGCTCCACACCGGGTGCAGATCCCGACGTGGGGCTCGATCCCATGACCCTGGGATCATGAACTTGGCCCCAAGTGTTTTACAACAGTTTGATCACCTCTCAACAGAATTTCCCCCAGTGACCAACTCAAGTGCCTAGTGACTAGGGCCCAAGGGCTAGGCTCTTTGGTCTGCATTCCCCCAAACTCCCCAAAGATCTGCCATATTTTTGTTTTTTAATGGGCTTGTCACTGGCCACCAAGACACTAATGAATGCCCAGTACCGTGAGTCAGGGAGCGTTTGGATACCGTGATTGGCTGCCTCCACCAATAAAGGGAGGGCAGGCTGATTTCAGGAACTTCTTAGTATCCAGAAGACCCTACAAGTCATCTTGAGCTTTGCCTTAGAAGCAACTCTCCCGTGTTGGAGCCTGACATTGTTACTGACTTGTGACTCACTCACCAAGTCTTACCCAGTGCAACCCTTCACTCAATTCTACGTTAACTGTCACCGCTTCAGCATTCCCCTCCATAGCTGTCACAGCTGCCCCCTCTTATCCATCCCTATCACCTGCCCTAATCCAGGCTTACCTATCTCTCCCCAACTAAAGCTACCAGACTTTCTTTCTTTTTTTTTTTTAATTTTTTTTTCAACGTTTATTTATTTTTGGGACAGAGAGAGACAGAGCATGAACGGGAGAGGGGCAGAGAGAGAGGGAGACACAGAATCGGAAACAGGCTCCAGGCTCTGAGCCATCAGCCCAGAGCCCGACGCGGGGCTCGAACTCCCGGACCGCGAGATCGTGACCTGGCCGAAGTCGGACGCTTAACCGACTGCGCCACCCAGGCGCCCCTAAAGCTACCAGACCTTCACCCTGACGTCCCTCTTCCTACGGCCCCAGAGTGATTCCTTTGTAAATCGAGTACCAGCTTCCGTCAGCTTGCCCCACGTCTCCCATTCAGTGAAATTTTGGAAGCCTGAATGTTTCCACGTGTCTTTGTGGGAGGTGGGGGGAGATGGGAGTTATACTCTCCATTTCCGTTTCTTGCTCCGAATGCCTGTTTCACTGGAATGCGTCCAGCAAAGGTATTGAATAGCTTGCATGCACACACACACGGTCACACCCACCCACTGGTGGGTACAATCGTATATCACATCAACCCAGATGTGGCTCTGGCCCTTTCCCCTTATTTTCCACCCCAGAAAACTCATACCGGTGTTCTTTGTGAGCATCAGACTTCCCAGAATTTTTTTGGATGGAGTAATTTACACAGCAGCAAGGCATCAACTTAAGTCATTTTAATTACTTACTTTTAAATAAATATGAAATCCATGAATTCCTTCTCATTAAAAATTTTAAAAAGTCGGGGCGCCTGGGTGGCTCAGTAGGTTGAGCGTCCAACTTCGGCCCAGGTCACGATCTCCCGGTTTGTGAGTTCGAGCCCCACGTCAGGCTCTGGGCTGACAGCCTGGAGCCTGGAGCCTGCTTTAGTTTCCGTGTCTCCCTCTCTCTTTGCCCCTCCCTTGCTTGCACTCTGTTTCTCTCTCTCAAAAATGAATAAACGTTTAAAAAAAAACTAAAAAAAATTTTTTTTCAAAAGTTAACGCCTCAGAGATAATGCTGAGGAGGCAGGAAAGGAAGATGGAGAAACGTGGTTTCTGGACATCACCACCGAGGTGCCATCCAGCCCTGATTGGCTTACCTCTTGGACTTCCTGTTGCAACATATAAATAAGCTCCTATATGTTTGGCTACCGCGAGTCAGGCTTTCTGCTGCATGCAGCTGAACACAATCCTATCTGACACGCTCCCCATCTGGCACCGAGCTTGTCCCTTCTCATCCTTTTCTGACCTCTTGCCCATTTTAATTTTTCTACCTAGCACTTCATCACTAGCTGAGAAGATATTCTCGATGACTCCTTAGTTTCCTGTCTGTTTTCCCAGGAGAATGTAGGCTCCGTATGGGGAAGGAGTTGGCCTCGGTCTGCTGATAACCCTAGGGTCTCACACAATTCTTGGCACGTAGTAAATGCTCAGTAAATATTTATTAATCGATGGGCGGGTGCAAATTTGATCATGCCCCTCCCCATTTAGAGGACAAAATCCAAACGGCTCAGATGGACAATCAAGGCCATTTCTTGCCCTGGGCCTTGTCCCGAACTGGTTTGTCGTGCTGCCTATGTGTGCACCCTTCACTGGGGGTGTTGTCTCATGTGCACGCAAACGTAATTTGAGCACCCGTTGTGTGCCAAACACTCTTCTTGGTACAGGAGAAAACTCAGTGAACCAGATAGACAGAGTGCCTATGGAGCTCAGCAGAAAGAATAGCCATTGGCCAAGTAGCTACAGTGCGGTCCGTCTTAATAAACGGGAATACAGGGGGTCACGAGAGTTCCTCAGTCTTAGGTAGCGAATCCCTATTAATCCTTTAAGGCCCAGATCCATCGTCACTTTCTCCAGGAAGCCTTCTCCATGTCCCTGGGCTGGAGCAGGTACTCCCGGTGCTCCCGTGGACTCTTGCTAGACAAACCAAGCCACAGAACTCAGCCCATTCTGCTGTCTCTGCCATCTCCTTGTGAGCCAGCCTGTGAGCCTGTGGAGCCCAAAGCCCTGCCTTCCTGATCTCTGTAACCCCAAGGTCCAGTGTGCGGGGCTCGGCCGTGCACGTATTTTTTAGAGTTCAGCAACTGATCTGTCCCTTCCTCGGCCTGCCCCCTTGTCCCTGGTCCTCATTCCTGTGCTCAAGCCCCAGGCTGCCTTCGTCTCTCCATTCCACACTTAGCTCCCCAGGTCTTTCTTCATCTTGCTCTGAATTAAACCTTCACGTCCCCAGGGAAGCTTCAGAGTGGGGAAGCACCAACTTCCTCTCTGGTGTCTTTGCAAAGCTTGGATAAAAGGCCAGAAAAAAGACATCCAAACACAAAGCGTTAATTTTCTGCTTTTATTCTCCTTTATTCCTCGGGTGAGTCACCTCTTCTCTTTCCCCCCTTCCTTGTTTTGCATCGTCACCCAACTACACTGTCTTCCCAGAGCCCAGCAGATTTCTCATGCCTGTGCATCTCTGCACATGCTGTTCCACTCTGCCAGAAATGCTGTTGCCCTACCATCTTCCCTGACGAAAGCTGCTACACCCTTTGAAGCCCAGCTTGTGTTAGCCCTTCAATATGGCTTTTCCTGTGTCCCCTCCTCCATCCCCAAGCAGTAGGGATTGTTCTAATGGTGCTCCGTACTTCCTTGGCTGTGGCCGCATCCCACAGCGTTTTGTTGGCTTGTCCATGGTCCACTCACTCTCACACAGTGAGCTTTCCGCCATCCGGATCAGAGGCAAGCCTGTGCCCCATCTCTGTCCTTCCAGTGCTCGGCCTGGGGCTTGGCACATCGCAAAATCAAATCAGTGACTGTTGCTTTGGGTGGCTGAGGTCTTGGTCAGCAGGTGAGAGGAGGGGGCTACCTCTTCTGGGTAACAACATCTTGATTTGTCTCTGGGGGATCATCTCACCCGGTCCATCCATCTAGTGTGGGTGGAACTGACCGTGACCCAGGGCTGAGCATATGACCCACGGCCACCCAGCCAGATAGCACAGCTCCTGACCACAGTCACTGTATAGTGATGGGCATATGAGTCAGACCCAGCCAGTGAGAGCATGGCAGCAAAATTAAAAAGGAGTATGCAAATTGGGGGACAGGAAAATGAGGACAGAAGAAAACTAATGGATCAACACTAGCGTTAGTGCCCCTAAAAAGGGTCCGTGCGGTCTGAGATATTTAACAGAGCCTGGCTTTACTCATGGCTCTGTGCTTCCGCGCGCAAAAGCATTCCCACCTAAATATGTGCTGGGGGGACACAAGACCCACCTAGGATTAAACGAAGCAGGACGAGGCTGTGGTCAAAGAGCATTCGCTTCGGAGTCAGATCATCTGCATTAGACTCTTAGCTGCGCTGCTTACCCCGTACAAGCCCTTCATCTCTGGGCCCCTCAGTCTCTATCAGTAAGATGCGAACATCGAATCGTGGGGTCACCGTAGTAACTGTGAACGGCAGGCAAGTCACAGCAGGTATTCATCTGTTGTAATCATTAGTTGGCGGCCTGGTATGACAACCCAGGGTAGAGATGGCAAGGCCAATGACGAGGCTGAAATTAGGGCATAGAGAGTGAGAAGGGAGAGGGAAGATGGATGGAATAAATATTATCCAGGTGGTGTTAGTCAGAACTCCTTTGTTTGCAAGTGACAAAAACCCAACTTTAGAACATGTGTAAGCAGAGAGGAAAGTATTAGCCTACGGAGCTGTAAAGCGAGAGGTACATTTTGAGTTCCGGAAATCGCCGGAAGGCTGGGTCCTCTCCTTGTAGGTTTTCTTGGTCCTGCTTTTCCCTGGGCTGGCCTCCTTCTCAGGCAACCACAATGCACATGGAGGCCCCATGTGCTCCAGGCTGACGTATTTACATAGCTGGCAATCGTCGTAGAAAAAGAGAGGGTCTTTTTTTCCAGCATCCAACTGCTGAAAGTCTTAGAAGTGAGTCTCATTTGCCACGCTTCCCTCATGTTCCCATCCTGGAGCCAATCACAGGCATGAGAGAATGGTCTGATTGGATAGGCCTGGGCCGTGTGACCGTCCTTTGTGTGTGGGGGTGGGGGCGGGGGGGGCCGGGGGGGGGGGGGAAGAGAGAGTCCAACTTCACCTGAGCTGAGAGGGGGGAAGAGAATTTCTAAGGAAGACTGGCTTGCCATCACCCAAAGAGAGGAGGGTATGCTGGGGCAAACAGTAACAGAAGGGGATTAATGGAGCCCAAGGAAGGATTGGATGTGGAAGGCCAGGGAGTCAACAGAAGCAGTGCTAACTGGGCACTTTCGAGCTTGTGGCCTCTGACTTTGGTCCCCGGCAGGCGTCAGGAGCATGACTCAGCAGCGAAGCTGCCACACGTGGGGTTTTGCAACCGACCTTTCCCCTCCACCCCAGCCCTGCGTTGGTGTGTCCCTGGGATTGGGCACAGCTCCTGCCTGGAAATGTCCTTGCTGTGGCCTCCTCCAGACTCTGGGAGAGGGAGGGTCTCTGATCTCCTCATCCTGGCTCTCCCATTTCACTCTGGCTCCTAGCCCCGGGGCAAAGTCTGGCGCATGCTGAGAAAAAGGTCAAATGCCATCTTTCTCTAGGTTGGGCGTCCCACAGCCAGTGCTGATGGGATTCCCCTGCCCCCAGCCAAGCAAGGAAAAGGCCGGGGCTGCTTTGCACTGGTCTGAGCCCCCAGAGATGAGCATGGTCTAAGTGCTTCCCAACCTCCAGCGTGATAAAACGTGGATAATAATAGCTGTCCCTGTAAGTCCTCCTCAGGCAAGTGAATAGCAAATAAGGTCATGGTGAGGGCACGCGCTTTGAGAGAAGGGGCTCCTACCCTCTACTGACCTTTCCTGAGCACCTACTGTGTTTCAGGTTTCCCAGTAGGTGTCCCAGGCCTTCGTCCCATCCACCTACTATGTTCCAAAGTGCACACTGGAACAGAGAGGGAAGTGAAACCCAGTCCCTAGCTAGCCCCATGTTGCTTGTGAGTTACTGTAGGGGACAGACAGGCAGCAGTCAGGCCACAGTGTACAGAGTCCTTTTATGAAGGAAGCACGGGGCTTGGGGAGAACAGGGGAGGCATAGAGGATACAGTCTGGGGGCAGCTGGGAGGGACCAGAAGACAGGGACCCAGCTGGCTCCTGACGGGCAAGGAGCTGGCTGGGTCAGGAAAGCAGGGAAAGGGCATCCTGGGGGAATCACGTGCAAAAGTGAAAGGTTGCTTTGGAAGCTCATGAAGAGCCCAGGGCATAGGGAGAAGTCTTGGGAAGAGATGAGCCCAGAATGGCAGCTGAGACCAGCGTCCAGAAAGAAGTTCTAAATGGGGGAGTGTCCAGGTCTGAAAGAAGCCTCTAGTTCAGGTCATTTCAGAGGAAGTAATTAAACGGAAGTTCCGGCAGAGTGAAGGTGTCTCTCCCGTAGGAAATAAGCTTAGGGAAGATATGGGCTCCCTGGGAAAGATGTAGACAAGCCCAACTTCCCAGGAAACCTCATCCCAACCTCTCGTATCTGATGGTGCACCCGGATACACTTTTTATTTCCTGCCTTGTCACTCCCACTGCCCCGAAGGCTCTTTTCTCAGAAGTCATGGCACAGGGGAGGTTTGGACTGTAGCAGTAGCCAGGCAGAGAGGCACATGGCCCATGCCAGCCCCAGCTGCCTGGTAACGCAGCCAGGCAGATGCCTAGCTGGGAACACCTGTAGGTGCTAAAGGGAGGGGCCTTCCAGGAGGGCCAGAAACGTTTCTCCCTGTCCCCTCCTTTTGTCCTTTCAAAATCAACTTGCTGTTCACTCGGGAAAGGTGAGAGCCCTTTAGTCCTCTGTTCCTGGTGGTGTGACCTTGGCCAAAGCCTTGTGAGCCTGGGTTTTCTCCGCTGAAAAGGTGATATGAGGGTGGCCGGCGGTCCAGCACATGAAGCACCTGTGTAAGGAGGCGGAGGCTGCGATGCTCACTCCCTTCTTCCGACTCCCTCCTCCAGGAAGACTAGGCTCTTCTCACCCCCGGGAACGTGCCGGAGGCCACACAGGTCGGGCCGCAGACTCACGCATGATAGAGTTACAAACCAGAGTGTAAATATTTCAAAAGTTATAAATCAAGCTAATAAACTATTAAATAAAATGTGTTTTATTGCCTAAGAGGACAGAGCTTCCTAATGACCTGGAATTAGGCCCAACCTTGGAGTTCCATACCAGCACCTGCCAGCTGCTGTCCTCATTCTGTGTTTTCCGGCACTGTAAGGGGCCTCTGGGCAGAGAGCCCACACATCCCCCCCCAACCCCCAGCCAACAGCACCTGCTGGCTGTGCCGTCCACACGAGTGAAATGGGATGGGATGAAGGCCTGGGAAGTGGGTTCAAACACTTAACAAGGAACCCCAGGATCTGGGGAACCTGGGGCATCATCTGGAGGGGAGGTGCATGGGCTCCAACTGGACACACCCCTCGTCCCCCCCAGATTCCTTCCTTGGGCAGGGGAGAGGGCCAGAGTGGGGTCCTCTGAAGCCCAGGGCTCAGGGCTGGAGCCCCTCTTGCTGTGGTCAGAGGATGCAGGACAGGGAGTCAGGAAGTTCTTGGTTCTGTTATTTTCACATGAGAAGGTACCTCTCTGCACCTCAGTCTCCCCAACTGCAAAATGATAGAGTCAGTCTATTTAGTCTCTGAGGTTCCCTCTGGCTTCGACCCAGGGTCCTGAAACTGACCCTGCCCTTCCTCAGGCCTGTGGGTCCCGGTCATCAGCTTGTCTAGGCCTTCCTGCCTGGGGGCAGCACCTCCAGGTCCACAGTTCCCCTTGGAATTGAGCTCTTTGACTTCCTTAAAGAGCAGGCCCAGAACTAAGAAGCAAACGAACTAACAGAAACCTTTAATTTATTTCATTGTGACCTAGGATCATAAAAGTAGTCAAATCTTGACCAGGCTTGCCAATACGGGCTTCTGGGCCAACTGGGCAGCCGACCCTTCTTTTTTTTTTTTTTTTTTCAACGTTTATTTATTTTTGGGACAGAGAGAGACAGAGCATGAATGGGGGAGGGGCAGAGAGAGGGAGACACAGAATCGGAAACAGGCTCCAGGCTCTGAGCCATCAGCCCAGAGCCTGACGCGGGGCTCGAACTCCCGGACCGCGAGATCGTGACCTGGCTGAGGTCGGACGCTTAACCGACTGCGCCACCCAGGCGCCCCAGCCGACCCTTCTTTATGCCTGTTTACTGCCCTGTCGGTGTTTCCAAGCCAGTCTGTAATCAGGATCTGTACAGAGAATAAGCGAATTAGGCAAATTGAGAGGACAGAAGGTTCCTTTGAGTTTCGGAGCTTGGGGACAGCCCTGGTGAGAATAGATAAGGCCAGAGGAGTAGAGAGGGGAGGGGTGGGGAGGGGAGGGCATGGGGGGAGGGGAAAAGGAGGAGGAAGGGAATCATGTATTACCATTTAGTGAGTTTTACCAGCAGGCATGACCTGTGCCAAAACTTTTACATACATTTTCTCAACGATTTAAGGATTTCCTAGACCAGTAAAATCCCATCCTTTCCAATGCCCAAGTTGGGGAGCTGAAAATGAGTTTCTCGCTTTTTTTTTTTTTTTTTTTTAAACCAAGGAAAGACATTAAAAAACAAATACCCATTCAGTTGTTTATTCGTTTGACAAATATTTATTGAGAGCCTGCTAGGTGCCAGGCATTACTTCGGATCTTGAGATCCAGCTGTGAAGAAGATACACAAATATCCCCACCGTCACGGGGAAAGTCAGACAATGCACCAGAACAGGAAATAAATACTAGGTCCGGTGATGGTTAGTGCTGTGAAGGAAAAACGGGTTGGGGAAGGGAACACGGCACACGGGGGTGGGGGGTGGGGGTGGGGTGGATAACATTTTAAAAAGGGAAGTCAGGGAAGGTGTCCCTGAGAAAAACAGACCTCCGTAGAGTCCTGAAGCTGGTGAGGGGGTGAGTCTTGGGTAGGTGGGGGGCTGAGTATTCTAGGCAGAGGGAATTGTAAGCACAAATGCCCGTCACCCTTTCACCTACAAAATAAAAATACGGTGAGGATAAATCTTGGAATAAAGGCCAATCCTTCTCCAAGGAGGGCAACTGGTAACCTATTATTGGGACATGTATATATATATTACATCCATATCTATCTACGTATCTATCAATCATCTGTCACGATACAGTTATAGACATACATATTCATATCCACGTATTCTTTGTCACCATTTTTCTTACTGTGCCGTAGAAGGGTAAGAACATGTCTCAAGTCAGTATTTGTCTGCAGAATAACCGGTGGCAGCCGATTGTTACTGCATTTTACGGGCGAGGAATCTCAGCCTTAGAGAGGGAGCGGCCTTGTCCAGGGTCACAACAACTGATACCCACAAGGTCAGAATCTGAACCCAGATTCAGGTCCGGTGCCCTTCACCATAAGCTGCCCTGGCCTGCTTCGCAGCCACACCTGTGACCCCAGCCCCAGGGCTCCACAAGTGCTGAGTAAAAGAACAGCTTGGCCATCTGGTTAAGCCTGATTTTTCCCTCCTTCTCTTTCTTCCCCAGGAGGCCAGGGCCGGTGTGCACAGCCGCTGAGCTGGCAGGACTGAGGATGGGCGGGTGGGGCCGCAGACTTTGCTCCTTTCTGGAGATCAGCGGGCAGCTCCCTGGCACCGGGCCTGTTCGGGCCTTTGTGTTGACGTCTGCCCCATCAGGAAGCCTAGCTGTGCCGGCCGAGTATGGCCTAGGAGACAGCATTGCTTCAAACCAATGCCAGTGATCATGTTCCAGGCACCTGCTATGTGCCAGGCTCTGTGCTGGGAACTTTGTAGGTCATTGTGCTGAAATGAACCCTGTCAACAACCATGAAGGACAGGCAAGAGGGCAGTTTGTTTGTTCATTCAGTCCTTCACACCTTCATTCCACCGAATTTGCTGAACACCATATCTTTCCAGGGAATGTGGTCTGAGTCTCTCCAAAGTGCCAGGCATTGGGCCAGACGCTTGTGCTCTTATTTAAAGAGGTATTAAATTAGCACACGATATAGGGAGAAATTCTTTGGGGTAGATGGAGGGATTCGTTTAGATTAAACGAGAACTGGAGAAGTTTGGAGAGGAAGTGAGATCTGGGCTGGGCCCTGCAAAGCACCAGGAGCCTTGGAAAATTCGGGGTGGGGAAAGGGCATTCAGGCGGGGGCAACAGCTTGCACAAAGGCTGGGAAGCCAGATAAAAAAGGGTGTTTGGGAACCAAGAGCTCGGGAACAGGATCTCCCTGCAGGACTGTGGAAAGAGAGGTGGTTAGTCAAAGAGGAGCCTGAGAAAGAAGGTTCCCCAACTGATGTCTGACTGGCTTTGGACCAGTCACCTACCTCTCTGACTCTAAGGTTGCCATCCTGTAAATCTGATTTAATGATCTTCATCCCACCTGGCTAATAGGGAAGGTTGAAGGTCAAAGAGACCAGAGATTTGGCTACGCAGAGAGGGTTCCTTGCTTCCTTTGGTTTAGGTGCATTCCTTGATGCTCCCATGACCCCTGTTAAGTGTCTGTCCTGGTGAGCACATACGACCCTGGGTTTCAATGGTCTCCTTAGGGTTCGTTTCCAGCCATAGCCCACCAGGCCCGTGAGGTGCCCCTGGAAGTCAGGGGTGTGACCTGCTCATTTGCATCCTGGGGGCCCAGTTTGCACATGGCCTTTGCATGAGGTCGGTGGTTTGAGCACAGGCTGTGGGGTCAGCCTCACCCCAGTCTGCTTCCCCAGTCAGGTGCAAATTGCCATGTGACACCCCCCCCCACCCCCGCCCCAGCAAATCAGTTCCATCTCTGAGTCTCAGCTTCCTCCTTGGTGAAAAGGGAGTGATAACAGAGTCGTTGTGAGACTTTGTAAGCAACGGTCAGTAGGGACCCTCCAGCCTGACCTACCCCAGTGAGTCTTCCGTGATGGGCTGCTGTCACTGGTGCCAGCTGGGGCCCTCACCGCCTGTCCCAAGAATCTGGGGACCAGGAAGGCTGCTGGTGGCCCAACCACAGGATTCTGAGGGACAGGAGGAACCCCCACTGCCAGCCACACCCATCATTCATTGCTCATTCACTCACTCATGCCTTCAACAAATGTTTACTGAGCACCATCGAAACACCAGCACAACACTGAGTGCTTTGTTGATGTAAAACGTTTAAGGCAAAGTTTCTAAACCTCAAGAGAGAATGTATAAGAGAGTTGAAATTAGCAAGCAGTATATAACTTTGCGCCCCATGCATGGGGCAGGCAGTGGTCTGTTGACTTCAGAGGGAGAAAAAGACACAGAAATTGGGAGGTAGGGGTGTAGTGGTGTGTGCATTAGAGAAGGCTGCCCAGAGGCCGTGGCCCACAGCAGGGCCTGTGGAACTCAGATGGGCAGGGAGGGGAACATTCCAGGTAAAGCCGGCTGCTCACTGAGCCGAGGTGCAGAGGAAAGGATATGTTTGCAACCGGACCTGTTTCGCTGGATGGAATGGGTAGAATCTGGCTGGATAGGTGGCCGGGGTTGGGCAGCAGAAGGCTAGGAGACTGAGCACTTCCTGAGTCTGGGATTCTAGGCTGTTGACAGGATGAAGCTGTGACACCGTTGAACTCACGGAAGAACCTGGCAGGTGGTGTGGTGGGAGGATCAGCAGCGGGCTCCCCTCCAGGCCTGCCAGGCTGCCTGTGCCATTGGATAGGACCCAGGGCGGGAAGAGAACTGTTTTCTGGAGTAGCCTCTGTCTCCAATTCCCTGTGTGACTTCAGGTGGTGACTATGTTTCTTAGAGCCTTGTTTTCCAAATATGCAAAACTGGAGTGACTGGGCCAGAATCATCTCGATTGCCTTTTTAGCCCTGGACTCTAAACCCTCTCATTGTTGATTCCAGACACACGTGTTATTGCAAACCTACCCACCCAGTTTCTTGGCAATCATCCTCTCCCCCAGCCCGCCACATGGTTGGCCTAGGTGGCCACATTTATGCCACATGACCCTTCTTTCCTGGCCGAACTAATCGAACCAGATTCTAGAAGATTCCTGACCCCGTAGGGACAAGCTGCGTAGCAATCAGAGCAATCCTTTGGAGAATCTAGACCAAGAGAGCCAGACCCTGGATCAATTAGACAGTGTTAGTCCCTAGCCACAATGTTTATAGGAAGAATAACTAATATTTGTTGGACATTCAGTCTCCTGTGCATTTCATTTCCTTCTCACATCTCACATGCGGGGTAGACTGTATTAGTATCCCCATTTTACAGATGGGAACGCTGAGTTTCAGTGAGATGCCATATTTCTCAGGTTATAGCATGCTGCTGGTGGATATACATCCCAGTTTTCTAAGAAAAAAAAAATTAGAAAAAAATTTCCCATCATACGTATGTTGAAAATAGCCGTAATATATGTGTAGAAGAAACCACGTTATTTTGTTCATGCAGGTGTGATAAACTGTGTACTGAAATTCCAGTAGGAAATTCCAAATAAGTTCTCCCAATTCTGGAACAGTATTTCCTGGAAGCAGCATAAAAGACAAAGAATTTAAGAACTGACTCACACATGGGTTTTGTTTACCGAGAAGCCCCCTCCATTGAGATCATCTGAGTGCGTATCTGCCGTTAAGCCTATCCATTATTTGAAGTCTTCATTATGGCCTCTAATCAATAATATGGATACGTTGGCTATATTTAGTGGCTGGAGGGAGAAGGAGGGATGTGGACCGAGAACGTGTCTGCAATGTTAGTTGGCAAACACAGTAACAAAGTTCCACAAATAGGACGCGATTTGGGCCTTTATCATTTCACGATTTCACGCTACGCCTCCCCAGGAGGTTGTAGAGACCTGGACCAGAGCTTGAAGCAGAAAGATGGCGGCGGGTATGTGATCAGAGAGAAGCAGGAGCCTGTGAGATTGCTCTGTGTCTCGATGACCAGTTCCCCTTTTTGTGAACTTTTCCGATTAAAAGTCCGTTCCTAGCAACCAGGCAATTCTTGACGGAGACCTCAGCCTTCCGATGAATAAATGTCACGAGGACACGAAGCCCCCTCCGTAAATGAAACGGAGTGCAATACATGTTCCGTTATTTTGTTTCTTCTAAGTCTAACTCGGTCTTCTTCAGGGCAGCCCACAGTCTGGGACGCTTCAGCCCAACCTTCCAGCCACGGCTACTGCTAACGTCCTCCTTGTCCCCCTGCATGGTCCCCAGAAGGCGGGCATTACTGTCACGACTACGCCAAGGTCTGGCCTCCGTCAGCTCAATGTGCCACCAGGCCACCTTTACTGACAACTGCCAGCCTTACCCCTCGCCCTCCCCTCTTCTCACTGCACTCAGAGGAACCTGGCTCTTTCTCTCTTCCTGCAGCATCGTAACCTCAAACTCAGGCTGTTAACATACCCAACTAGGGAGGCGGCCTGTCCCCGAGTGTCATCGCTTTCTAGCATGGGCTACGTGTTTGCTGGAGGAAGGTGGTGTTGGTAGAGGGGCACACGATAGCAAGTGACAGCCGGGTTATCCTGACGTTCTGCTAACGTGTGCTCCTAAGGGCCATGGCACCACGGCTTCTGGTGACCTCCCGTCTCCAGGAGGACCTGGTGGCCACCCTACTTAGACCATCCACTGACACCTATGCGGGTTCCTGGAGTTCCCGCCTGCAGCACAGGCTCTGAGTGGCGAGACGTGGGGAGGCAGCCGATGCGTCCCAGGCCCCCCTGCCCAACCTCCGAGAGAAGGGGGTACTTTGGCGGGTGTGGTCAGCATGAGGATCCCGGTGGATCATCGCCTCCTCAGACGCACTTCCCAGAGACACCCTTCCCAGCCCAGACCACTGCCGTCCTTCCCTGGAGAAGCTCGCGCAGAAGTCACTCTGTTTAAGCTCAGCCTTGGCCTTCTCATGTCCTTGTTTAAAACCCCCAGCCTTGAGATCAATCCCACACTCCTCACTGTGGCTCTCAAGGCCTTGTACGGTCCTCGCTTGCTTTTCTCGCCTCGGTCCCTGGCCTTGCCCTGCTCACATTCACTGTGCCTCGGAATCACGCACGTACTTGCCCTGTCTCCCCTGTCTTTGCTTGCGTGTGTCCTCTGCCTGAGACAGTCTCCCCAGCAGCCTCATGGGCCGACTCTGGAGCCGTCCTTCAGTGTCACGGAGTGCAGGGACAGCGGCCCTCAAGTGTCTAGGCCTAGCTCCGAGTGCCAGCTCCTCCCTTTATTCTCTGAGCCTCAAGTGTCTCGTCTGTAAACTGGGCACTGCTAAACCAACCTCACAGGGCTGAGGTGATGATTCAGTGGGGGCACGGAAATAAGGCACAGGAGAGTTAGGCCCTGTTCCACCCTGCTCTGTGCTCAGGATGTAAGACTCTCTCTCATCCCAATGATTAATCGTCCCTCTTTGCACTCCACACCTGTCTGAATAAAAGCAGGGTGTAGTTTCTTGAGCCGAAGAGGTGGCTGAGAACGAAAATCTCGGTCAGGAGTTTGAGTAATAAAGTAAAAAGAACGGCAGCACCAGCCTCATTCTTGTGGAGTGCCGGGAGACGCTGGGTCACTTTATTCACGTTTAGTTATCTGTTCTTCCTGGCAACCAAACAGAGGTTCAGAGGCTGTATCCAATCAAAAGTGAGTTTATCCAATGTCCCATAGCATATGAGTGGCACAGTCTAATCGGAAGTGAATCCAGTTCTGAGTCCAAAGATCGTGCAGTTAAAACACGCCCACACATGGGTACTGATAGGGTTCGAGACGGGCCACCCCAAAATATGCGACTTTGGCATATTGATTATCTTGAATTAAAGTTACTTAAGAAACAATCAGGGCAAAAAGGACACAATGACCCTCCTTTGTCCCTGGAAAGCAGGAACTAAATTTCCCATGTGAGGGGTGCGCTCCCTGTACGAGGAGAGAAGACCTTATCACCAGAGATAGAGAATTTAGGGCAGGAAAGCTGTATAAACAAACCTTGTCACTTCTTCACAAATTTACTATCCCGACCCCAGATTTATTTGTCTTGTCAATTCTTCACAAATGTATTGTTTCTTTGTGTAAAAGCTACCTGTTCTGTCCCTTCTTGGAGTCTCATATTTTTGTGAGCTTCCTTACGTATGAAATTAAATTTGTTTTTTTCCTGTTAATCTCTCTTATGTCAATTTAATTGGTAATTATTTTATTAATTATTCATTATTGAATTGTTAGACTAGCCAAAGAACCTAGAAGGCAAGAAAAGTTTTGCTCCCCCATACACATATGTGTGCATACACACACACACACACACACACACACACACATTCTTCTGTGCCTTTCTGACACCAGTAGGCAATTAACTCAGTTCTTAGTGAGCACTGACTGGGTGCCCTACAATTTCACTCAGTTCTGACACTATCTACCTAGAATCACAGAGGCTAGGGCTCAGTCCCACAAGACCGTCCCCCACTTCAGATGTCATTTGCAAGGCCAGGTTGTCACTGTGCTTCTGGTGGACAGGCTGTAAGTCAGAGGTTCCCACCAACCCCTCCTTGGGTTTGATTAATCTTCTAGTGGGGCTCACAGAACTCAGGAGAACTGTTCACTTACTACGTTACCAGCTGCTTATAAAGGGATATAACTCAAGAACAGATGTAAGAGATGCACAGGGCAAGGTGTGGGGGAAGGAGCTAGGAACCTCCGTGCTCTCTGGATGACACCACTCTTCCCAGATCTCCATGTGTTCACGAGCCCGGAAGCCCTCCAGGACTCTGTCTTCGGGTTTTTATGGAGGCTTCCTTACATAGGAGGACTTGATTAAATCACTGGCCATGAATGATTGATTCAACCTCCCTCCATCCCTCTTCCCTCCCAAGAGGTCAGAGGTTCCAACCCTATAGTCACGATTAGTTCCCAGGCTACCAGGCAACTAGCTCCCATCCTTAGGGGCTTTCCAGAAGTTACCTTATTAACAAACTTAGGTGTAGTTGAAAGGGGCTTGTTATGGATAACAAAAATCTTTATCACTCCTTTCACTTAAGAAACTCCAAGAGTTTTAAGAGTGCTATGCCAGAAACAGGGATGAAGACAGGATATATATTTGTCATTGCAAATCACAATGATCACAGGCATACATACACTTATGAACATATATGCACCCACATACACACACGTATACATGCATGCATACACATACATTCTCTCTCTCACCGCCCCCCTCGCCCCCCAACATGAACACAGGGCAGGATGTACAGGAGATTGAATCTATGGTTGGCTTGGAAAATATGAGGAAGAAGACATGAGTAGCAAAGGGAACAAGTGACAAGAGTTTGAGTCCCAACTAGGGAAGGCAGCAGGCTTAATGTAGGAGTCCTGGCCTTTCCCCCAACTTTGCTGCGCTCATGCTGTTGTTTCAATGGGACTTAAGGGGCTGCTCTGTTTCCTGAAATACGCCTCCCCCTTCACAACAGTGCTGGTGATCACGGCCAGTAGTTAGGGCTCCCTGGGGGGATGGGGAGACTGGGTCCTTGTCCCAGGACACCCCAGACCTTCCCCTTATCAGACTTCAGCAGTCCAGACACACTGACAGATCAGTGAACACTTACTGATTTCTCTTTATTTAACCTCCATCTCCAACTTCCTGATGCTTTGCTGATTGTGCAGACAAGTTCATTTCCAAGGACTGCGATGTACATGTTACTTTCATAAATTTTGTATTAAATTTTGATTTTAAACAGGGACAAATTTAAAAATAATATCTGTGAGTGTCTGTCAGCATTTTAGTGTTTCAAATATGTACTCATTAAAAAAAATTTTTTTTTCAACGTTTATTTATTTTTGGGACAGAGAGAGACAGAGCATGAACGGGGGAGGGGCAGAGAGAGAGGGAGACACAGAATCGGAAACAGGCTCCAGGCTCTGAGCCATCAGCCCAGAGCCTGACGCGGGGCTCGAACTCACGGACCGCGAGATCGTGACCTGGCTGAAGTCGGACGCTTAACTGACTGCGCCACCCAGGCGCCCCAAATATGTACTCATTTTAGAAGTGACTTGTGCCCAACAGGCTGGCCCATCTGCAGTGTGATTCATTCATTCATTTTAAAATGCGGATGGAGCATCTGCCGTAAGCTGGACACTGTCGTAGTCGCTGTGATAACACTCATGACCCAAACAAACAAGATTCCCGTATCCAAGGAGACTACTGGAGAAAGGTAGCCAACAAGTTAGCAAACAAAGGAATGATAAGGAACGGACTTACTACCACTGAAGAGTAGACCGAAAAATGGTTAAAATAATAATTTTTATGTTACCCTTTTATGTTAAATTTTACCCAAGTAAAAAAGAATGATTTTTTTTTTAAAGGTTGTGTGATAGGTTGCTACAGGGAAGAGGTGGACTAATTTACCCGAGATGGTTGGGGAAGGCCCTTCTGGAGGAGGGACGCCAGATCACAGAGAGGAGAAGAGATAGGCTTGGCCGGCTTGGCTGCACCACCATTGTGGGCAAGATGGGCAGGGACTTTGGAAGCTAGGGGAGGGAGGGCAGCTTTTATTTTAGGAGCAGAGGGAAACTACAGAAAGACTGTAGCTGTGGGAGTGACCTAATCCAGCTGACATCTTTAAAAGACCACTCAACCGTGAGTTCGAGCCCCGCGTCGGGCTCTGGGCTGATGGCTCAGAGCCTGGAGCCTGCTTCCCATTCTGTGTCTCCCTCTGTCTCTGCCCCTTCCCCGTTCATGCTCTGTCTCTCTCTGTCCCCAAAATAAATAAACGTTGAAAAAAAAAATTTAAAAGACCACTCAGGCTGCTGTGTGGCACGGAGATGGCCAGGCGACGCAGAGGCAGCGGTGGGAGGCGGTGCGGCAGTGCAGGTGAGAGGTGAGGTCTCTCCCCTTACGCATCTCAGCCCCCTTACCCCCTCTCTCCGACTGTCCCCTCATCACGAGGCCAGCGGGTCACATGGTGGAAAGGAAGATGGAGAAATCGGTGTTGAAATCCGCCGGTGCCTGTGTCAGTGGCAAAGGCTCCACTTCTGGGAATGGGGCGTGGCCCACGCAGCCTCTCCTCTAGCCTGCTTCACCCATTGGCCAGAGGAGGAGAAGGGCAGGGCCACGGGTAGGAGTGGGTGTGGCCAAGGGTAGGAGTGGGTGTGCTCTCAGGAGCACAAGCCTGAGAGTTTGGCAAATGAGCTCATCTCCCTGGGCCTGGGTTTCCTCATCTGTAAAAGCAGGATAATAATAGTACTTACCTTGCAAGCTTGTTGCAAAGATTCAATAACGTAATGTGTGTCAAGCTTTCAGCATAGTTTCTAGCACAGGGTAAGCACTCAGTAAAAGATAGCTATCATCATCATCATTATTTTGCTTTGGAAATCTAAAACGTTAATTTAGTCTGCTCTGGATACATTAAGACCATGAGACTTTCCCATCTGAGGGTGTAAATTGAGTTTAAGTCCCTTTGATTAGTAAGGTTAGCTACTTTTTTATACTCCGTGAGCTTCTCAGTGTCAGGGTGTGGAACTTCATCTTTTTTTTTTTTCCTCCTTGGGGTCACATACTAGGCTCTCCCACCGATATCCCTTAATGCCCCGGTCTTTATACACTCAGAACATCCGGAGTTAGGTATTGTCTGTGTTCCCTGCTGGATATGCTCCATTAAGAAAGGACCACCCTTCCCCCAGGCATTGCTGTGTTAATAGGGCACTAGTTAAGAATCTGGACTTCAGTATAGATACAAAATAATCGAAAACAGGATCTTGAAGGGCTATTTGCACATTCAAGTTCATAGCTACATTATTTGCAAAGGCCAAGAGGTGGGAGCAACCAAAATGTATGTACATGAAATATTATTCTGCCTAAAAGAGAAGGAAATTCTGACACGTTGCTAACATGGATGAACCTTGAGGACGTTATGCTAATAAGCCAGTCACAGGTCAAATACTGTATGGTTCCATTTGAAGTATGTGAGGTAGCCAAAGTAATCAAATTCATAGAAACAGAAAGTAGAATGATGGTTTCCAAAAGCTCAGGGAAGGGGGAAATGGGGAATTGTTTAATGGCTACAGAGTTGCAGTTTTATGGGATGAAAAGGTTCTGGGTATCTATTGCACCACAGTGTGAATATACTTAACATATATACTTAACAACTTTTTAAGTTTATTTACTTATTTTGAGAGAGAGAACGAGTGGGGGAGGGGCAGAGAGGGGGAGAGAGAGAGAGAGAGAGAGAGAGAGAGAGAGAGAATGAGAATCCCAAGCAGGTTCCATGCTGTCAGCATGGAGCCCGATGCAGGGCTGAAACTCAGGAACCATGAGATCGTGACCTGAGCTGAAATCAAGAGTCAGATGCTTAACCAATGGAGCCACCCAGGTACCCCATGTTATGTGTTTTCTTTTTAATTTTTTTAACGTTTATTTTATTATTGAGAGACAGAGAGACACAGAGAGGGAGGGGAAGGTAGGGGAGGGGTAGAGAGAGGGGGAGACACAGAGTCTGAAGTAGGCTCCAGGCCCTGAGCTGTCAGCACAGAGCCCAATGCGGGGCTCGAACTCACAAACTGTGAGATCATGACCTGAGCCGAAGTTGGACGCTTAACCGACTGAGCCACCCAGGTGCCCCCCATGTTATGTGTTTTTAATCTCACACACACACACACACACACACACACACAAGACTTCAGGCTTCTGAGGAGAGAGGGCTAAGTTACCACCTGGACTCCAACATAAATGGGAATAGCAACTGTACTGATCTCTTAGGTGGAAATGAGTATTGCATGAGATATTCATGTAAAACTCAGTGCTTGGCGCACGGTAGGTACTTAATAAATGCTATCTCTGCTTTTATTATCACAAGTGCTTGATACATATCTGCTGAATGAGTGAAGCAAATACTTGAAGAGTAAGTAACTCTTACTCATCACAAGAGGACTTGCATTTGGAGATCTTTTTGGTCGTCCCCCTTCTCAGTGAGGTCCCCTCCCTAACCCTGGGATGGCTTCCTCCATTGCGAAAACTAATGGTCCCATTTTGACTCTCACAGTCAACTATTGTCATAGTTGTTCATTCTTTCCTTCCTGAAACCTTTTCTTCACCTGGCTTCAGGGATGCCACTTAATGTCTTAGTCTCCTTTGCTGGTTTCCCCTTATCTCCCTGACCTCTCAGTGCTGATGTATCCAGAACCCAGTGATGGCTTCTCTCCTCCCCTCCGTTCTCCTCTCCTCTCCTCCTCTCTCCTCTCCTCTCCTCCCCTCCCCTTCCCTCCCTTCCTTTCCCTCTCTTCTCTTCTCTCTCTCCTCTCTACACTCACTCCCTAGATAACTTCGGCCAAACTTGTGGCTTCAAATACCACATACACAGTGACTCCTAAATTTACGTCTCCACCGTGGACCTCTCCCCTGAAATCCAGACTCCCATATCCCCTCCCTACTTGATGCCTCCTTATAAACATTTCACTCAACATATTGGTAAACAAATAAGAGAGATCCAATTTAATATACCTAAAATAAACTTTCTATCTTCGTAAATGGAAAGTCCACTTCCAATTCTTCGGACCAAAAATGTTGAAGTCATCCTTAACTTTTCTCTTTCTCTCATGTTCCACATGCAATCTGTCAGTAAATCCCATCTGTTCAGCCTTCAGAATATATCTAGAAACTACCCACTTTCTTCCACTGCTACCTTCTTGCTTCAAGCTTCAACACTCCTTGCCTGGATTATTGCCATTGCCTGTGAGTGGTCTTCCTGCTTCTATCTTGAACCCCTCCCTCTCAATAATTTAATCCCCAAAACAGCAACCAGAGTGATTTAAAAATGTAAGTAGGAAAATATGAAAAGCCAAAAGTGAATATCCTACTCAATGGTAGAAGCCTGAAAGCTTTTCCTCTGAGATCAGGAACCAGGCAAGGATGCCTGCTTTTGCCATTTCTATAAATGTACTGGAAGTTCTAGCCAGAGTAATTAAGCAAGAAAAAGAAATAAAAGGTATCCAAATTAGAAAGGAAAAAGTAAAATTATCTGTTTGCAGCTGATAGAGCTCACATATAGAAGACTACAAAGAATCCCCAAAAAGAACTGTTAAAGCTAATAAACGAATTCAAAAAAGTAGCAGGGTACAAAGTCAACACACAAAGTTCGGTTGCCTTGTTGTATGCTAACAAATCAACAACCTGAAGAGGAAATTACAAAGATGACTCCATGGACAGTAGCATCCAAAAGAATAGAATACGTCAGAATTAATTTAACCAAGGACGTAAAAGACATGTCCAATAAAAACTACAAAGCATTGCCGAAAGAAACTAAAGGAAACATAAATAAAATGGAAATCCTTCCCATGTTCATAGATTAGAAGCCTTAATATTATTAAACTGTTAATATAACCAGAAATGATTTGCAGATTCAACGCAATCCCTCTTAAAATCCCAATGACCTTTTTTTTTTTTTTTTTTTGCAGAAATAGAAAAATCTATCCTAAAATTCATATGGAATCTCCAGAGACACTGAATAGCACAATCTTGAAATAGAAAAACAAAGCTGAAGGACTCACACTTACTAACCTCGAAAGTAACTACAAAGCTAGTCATCAAAACAGTGTGGCATTGGCCCAAAGACAGGCATATAGACCAATGGAATAGCATGGAGAGCCCCGAAATAAACCCTCACGTATATGGTCAGATGATTTTTGACAAGGGTGCCAAGGCTGTTCAAGGGGAAAAGGACAGTCTTTTCAACAAATATCCAGGAAAACTGGATATCTACATGCAGAAAGAGTGAAGTTGGACCCTTAAACACCTAACACCATATACAAAAATTCACTCAAAGTGGATCAAAGACCTAAATGTGAGATTCCAAACAATAAAGCTCTTAGAAGAAAACACAGGACAAACCTTCCCAACATTGGACTTGGCAATGATTTCTTGGCTATGACACCAAAAGCAGAGGTAACAAATAAAAAATGGACCAAGTGAATTCATGAAAACTTAATTTTTTTTTTCTTTTTGCATCAGAAAGAAGACACTATTAACAAAGCAAAAAGGCAACCCACAGAATAGGAGAGCACATGTGCAAATCATACATCTGATAAGGGATTCGTATCCAAAATATATACAGGACTCCTACAGAAAAACTCAACAGAAAAACCGACCTGGTTCAAAAATGAGCAAAGGGCTTAAATAGCCATTTCTCGAAAGAAGATGAAAAGTGGTCAATAAGCCCGTGAAAAGATGCTCGACATCACTCATGCTATGGTCTGAGTGGCCGTGCCCCCACCCCCATTCATATGCCAAAATTCTAACTCCCCAAATGATGGTATTAGTGGGCGGGACCTTTCATGTTCTGAGGTGTTTTGCTATAACAGCCTGAATGAACTAAGACACTAATCATTAGGGAAACGCAGATCAAAAATATAATCCAAGGGGCACCCGAGTGGCTCAGTTCGTTGAGCGTCTGACTCTTGATTTCGGCTCAGGTCATGACCTCGTGGTTCTTGGCTTTGGGCTCCATGCAGGGCTCTGTGCTGTCAGCACAGAGCCTGCTTGGGATTCTCTCTCTCTCCCTTGCTCTCTGCTTCTCTCTCTGTCTCTCTCTCTCTCTCGCTCGCTTTCGAAAATGAATAAACATTTAAAAAAAAATACCATTAGATACCACCTCATGCTCACTCGGGTGGCTACTATTTGTAAACATCTCTGAACATTCAAAAAACAAAACCCCAGAAAACAAGTGTCGGTGAGGAAGTAGAGCTATCGGAACCTTTGTACACTGTTGGTGGAAAGGCAAAGTGGGACAGCCGCTGTGGAAAACAGCATGGCAGTTCCTCAAAAAATTATAAATAGAATTACCATATGATCTGACAATTCCACTTCTGGGTATATACCCAAAAGGATTGAAAGCAGGCTCTCAGATATTCGTACGCCCGAGTTCCTAGCAGCGTTATTCACAATCGCTAAAATGTGGGAGCAACACAAAGGTCCCCTGACACTTAGGTAAGCCAACCGGGGTAGGTCCGCACCGTGAAATATGACTCAGTTTTAGGAAGGAAAGAAATTCTGCGACATGTTGCAACATGGGTGAGACTAGCGGACATTATGCTGAAGGAAATCAGCCAGCCACAGAGAGGCAAATACGGTATGATCTCACGTACGTGGGGTAAAGTTGTCAAAATCCTGGTGACCGGAAGTAGAGCGGCCGCCGCCAGGGGATGAAAGGAATAGGAAGTTGGTTAATGCGTATAAGCGTCTCCGTTTTTACAAATGAAAAGCGTTATGGAGATGAATGGTAGAGACAGTTGCGTAACGTCATGAATGCATTTCGTCTGACTAAACTCTACACTTAAAAATGGCTAAGATGGTAAATTTAATGTGGCCTGTATTTTACCAATAAAATTAAAAAAAAAAATATATATATATATACAATAAGATCACGTCTTTTCTGCCATCAAAACCCTCAATGACATCTCCTTTCACTCAGGGTGAAAGCAAAGTCCTTACAGAGGACTTGAGGGCCCCCATAATCTGGTGCTGTCATCTCTGCGACCTCAGCTCCTACCCCCTTCCCACTGGTCCACTCCGCTCCAGCCTCGGTGGCCTCCCTGCAGTTCTTTGAGCAGCTTCGCGGGTGTCTGCTGCAGGGCCTTTGCACTTGCACTTGTCCTGTTCAGAGCCCTCTTGCTGCTGCTGTCTCTACGTCGCGCCCCCTCCATTTTCTCAGATCTCTACTCACTTGTCTTCTTACCAACAAGACCTTTCTGCCTCCTTTATAAGGAGTAACACCACTCCACCAATTGCCCACCTCCCGCTCTGCCCTTTACCTTGCTGTATTTTTCTCCGTAGCGTCTATCACCGTTGGACGTGTTCTGTGTCTCACTGATTAATCTCGTTCATTGTTAACAGTCCCCCTGAAATGTCAGCTCTGTCAACGCGGGGATCCTGCCTGACTCCCGCACTGCTGTCTTCCCAGAGCCCGTCTCAAGCATACGTAGGTCTGTAGCAAATATGCGC
The DNA here is from genome assembly GCF_014898765.1 of Herpailurus yagouaroundi. NCBI lineage: Eukaryota > Metazoa > Chordata > Mammalia > Carnivora > Felidae > Herpailurus > Herpailurus yagouaroundi. Next base: position 63,682,049 of record NW_024412377.1, read on the forward strand.
CCAGTGCATGAATCAATGGGCTCAGTGTACTCATCTGTAAAGAGGCCGGCATCTGCAGGGGTTCTTGAGCTGTAAGAGTCTCTGAATGGTTGAGATGCACTGTGCTGTGTCTTGCCTAGAAGAAAGAGCACCACTGTCTTAATCGCCTCAAAACCAACTGCTTTGGGTAAACTTACTGGGTAACCCCGTGGCCCCAGCCCAAACTGGAGACTGAGACTTACTGGGTCTTTTCCCCATTTCTGCACTGACTGCCTCAAGCCCCTGTCTCATAGCCGGCCCCTCCAGCTGGTGTCTTTACTAAGAGGGATGCTGTTTGCCCAGGGTACCAGGATGGACTCCTGGATCCTCTGGGGAAAGGGCCGTAGAGATGCAAATGCTCACCCCCGGGAGGCTGGCTTTGCTGGGCGCACACAGCAGAATGAACAGCAAATTCTTTACAAGCAGAGCACAAACCTCCCTACCCCCTCCCCACTTAGGCTGGGAGTTTTCCTTCCTGTCCGCTGTGGCAAGGCTGCCCCGGCTGTGGCATCTGGCAGCATTTCCCTGATTCTCTGGCTTTCTCTCTCCATTGCCATGGAAATGAGCCCCTGACGCTCCAGAAAGACATATCCAGCGGCGTTCATTCACACATCCAATTGCCCTCACAGAGGGCTGAACACACATTCACATGCGCGCACACACACACACACACACACACACTGACCTCGGTGCAATCCCGCAACTGTCCCGTGACACCACAGGCATGAGAATGAGTGTCACATGGCAGGTACTTAAGACTCACATGGGCTGCTCATGTGGCTCATGTGCAAAGATGAAGGGGATATAACCTCGATTCACAAATGTGATAATCTTTGCAAGAATCTCTCCCTCTCGCCCCCTTGACTTCAGCTTAAGAAGCAGAACCAGGGGAAAGGCCTTTTGCTTTAAAGCAAATCAAATCATTGTTCTAAGTCTCTTCCCTAGGGAGAAAGAAGACCAATACCTTGCTCTACGTTTTGTTTTGTTTTGTTTTTAACGTTTATCCATTTTTGACAGAGACGGAGTGCAAGTGGGGAGGGGCAGAGAGAGAGGGAGACACAGAATGTGAAGCAGGCTGCAGGCTCCGAGCGGTCAGCACAGAGCCCGACGCGGGGCTCGAACTCGCGGACCGCGGGATCATGACCGGAGGAAGTCGGCCGCTCAACCGACTGAGCCCCCCAGGCGCCCCAGTACCTTGCTCTACTTAAGGGTGGCCCTGATCACGTTCCCTCTCATCGTGCCTGCTACTCACTTCATTATGCGGCTGTAACAATGTATGTCATGCTTCCCACGTTGGTGAGGACCCACTGTGGACTCAGTTTTTTCTTCCCTTGACTTACCAGCGGGGTCTTCAAAGCTCTGGAAGGAGTCTTGTGTACTGGAGCAAGGGGCGCCATGGGGATAACTGATGGTTTGATATCTGTACCTGCACCAACAGCCCAAGCATATGCTTCACAAGTGCGTGCATGCACACACAATACGTATATCTACAGAGATCATTTCCACACACCACACACATAGGTGTGTATCTATGTACATATATCCCAGCCCTGCATAGACTCCTTAGGCACAAATGGACCCATAGACGAGTGTCTTCTTCAGTGATACCTACCAAGCACATATCTGTGTAGGTAGCACATTTACCTAATGATAAGCAACGTGGGACCCTTCGGCGATAATTTCACAGAGGTCCCAAGAAGCTGAAAATAAACAATAGGGGGCACATCCCCTGCCGGTTGCCAAGTGAGGAGCCATCTCCACCTATGCAGGACTTACTAAGCGGGGGGAGGAAAACCTAGCTTTTCAACCCAGAGCCCCCTATGCACTTGAGGGTGTCAAGGTGTTGAGGTTGAAGACGTAGAGGGAAAGGCATTCCTGGGAAAAATTGCTGGAATGCTCTGGCATTTTCTCTTGGCCTCACCTCAAGGCAAGAGATGGGAGTGCTTTCCTTCTCGTCTTAAGGAAGAGATGTGGCTAGGGATCCGAGAAGAGCTTGGCCTATGTCCCTGGAGTCTGGGGGAACGCATGGGGTTGGTGTTGGCCTCCCCACCCCATTGGAGAAGTCTACAGGCAAGAGGAGGCTGGACCGAGGAGAGGGATGAGGAGGGTTCTAAGCTGGGAATGGCCAGCACTCCAGTGTTTTCAAGGGCAGAGAATGCATGAGTACTTTTTGTGGCCATGCGGAGCATGCAGAAGAGACAGCTGGCTGGAGACTTTATCCAAAAAGGCCACCCAGGTGTAATGACCCCAATGGCGAGTCTACAGTGGATAAGGCGGCTAGTACACCGGTCAACAGAGATAGTCCCCACCTCACAGGAATTGCAGTTGGGAGACCCACCCAGTGATAAGGGTTTCCAAGAACCTACAGAGTACCCAGGAGAGAAAAAGTAGGTTTAAAACCTCCGCCAAAGCCAGAGGAACCAAAGCGAGGGACCAGGGGTGCCAGGGAGATCAGGTCTCCCCTGCCCCACTCTCTATTTCTCTTGAAGGAGCCAGAGGAAGTCTAGGCAGTGGCCTCCCCATCCCTCAGGAGGCCCTGATTGGGCGAGCGGGCATGCCTTTACTTTAAATAAAATTTGGAGTTTCTTCAATTCCCCAGACTGGAAATTTTAATTATGGAAATGAGAGTATTCTCGGGACTATAAGTGTCTGGGGAGGATGTGTTATTATGTAAGATGAGTGACCAAAGAAATGATGGCTGAGTTTCCACCCCTCCAAGGTTTCATCCAAAGTGGCAGGGAGAAAAGAGTCCGGCCAGCTGTTTACAAGGGCAGTCATAAGAAAAAATGAGGTTCCTTGGTTGGTGCCTGGAACCTAAGGACTTGTGCTTTTTGTATCAAGAGTTGCACCTGCTACAGATTCACCCAGACATAAAGATCCAGCAATGAGCTTTCTGTCCCAACCCACACTCCCATTAACATGTATACTCAGCCTCCTTGTGACTCGGAGAGGGGGGAACACTAATTTCATTTCTTCATCTAAACCACAGACACACACACACACACACACACACACACACACACACACACACACAGACTCACGCATTATTAACACTATGGATTTGCTGCAGATCGACCAGAGCCAAACTAGGAAAGAGCCCTTCAGCAAACCACTACGAAAATACATATTCTTTTTCCTTTTAGACCCATAGATAACATGTGAAAAATTACCACATTTGAGACCCCAGATGATGATGTCTTACCTTCCAACACTTCATACCTTTGGCCAAAACAAGTTGCAGTGTGACCTTAGACCATGTATGGGATTGAGCCATGGAAAGCACAGTGACCTATGAAGCTATTTCATAGGTTTTTGACCTACTGCCATGTTTGTTTGAGATCCTGTTTATGAAAATGAGCATAATAATTCACACTTAGCAGGACTGTTGTGGAGATTAAATGAGCAACAAATACCAGGACCTAACTGGGCAGCCAGACCCACCAGTTTGCAGATGTATCTTGGCCACAGATTGACAGGACCGAGGTGCCTTGCTGCTCATGGCTTGTTGCTTGGTTTCCGTGTGTTGCCCTCCCTAGACTCTGGCGGGCCTAGGCCTTTCGAGCCCCTTGGCCTACTTCTCTCCTTTCAGAAGGGATCTTTCTTATTCTCTGCACTTTCATTTTTATAGCCTCCATCTTTGAGATGTAACTCCTCTCTTTCTGAGAAAATCATTAGTGTTGTTTTTCTTGTTGTTCTTTGGCAGTGTTCCACGGCAGACGACAGACGCTTCCACATCATCTCCGTTACCCGTGGGTCCCCTCTTTCCTACTTGGTTTGTTCCAGAGATAGACTGTTGCGTTGTCTAGTTGGTGAGTTTCACTACTATGTAAAGAAGCGGTGACTTTGTTTTGTCCTTCGGCTGGTCAGTTTCCCTGGAATGGTGTCCTTCAGTCTCCTGCCTGGGGATTATCAGCCTGGCACCTCGTTCAGATTCTCTGGATTCAATAGGGAGACTTTTTTTTTTTTTTTCCAACATCCTCATAAAATAAAGTCTTTGCCCCGATTTTCAGCGGTGATCGCGTCTCTCCATCTTGTCTTCTACCCGAGAAAGCGTCCAGGCTTTGTTGTATTGGAGGAGAGACTTTTGTCTGGGCTCACTGGTTGAGGGGGAGAGTGGAGGTAGTGACAGCTGTGATAGTGATAAATGGCAATGATATTGGTGACGACGGTAACGGGCGGTGATGGCAGAAACCGTGATGATGCTGGTGGCGGCTGTGGTGGCAGTGATGGTGGCGGGGATGGGTCTCGCTGTCTTCCTGCTTCTTTAGCCATCCCTACTATTCTTAGCTCCACTCCTCATCCAACCTCCAAGGTACCCAGGGCCTCCAGTTCCAAAGATGGGCTGGGGGCCTGTGGCTTTTCCCTTGTAGGCTTCGGTTAAAGCTCTCTCTTGTCGGCAAAACTGGTTACTACTCACCCGTCTGCTTTCAAAAACATTAACTGGCACCTCCACGCTTCTGTTCTCTTTGTGCTTGTAAACTTATATTTTTTAAATCCCTTTGTCGTTTTCGCGGTGTTTGAGAAAGAAGCAGATATAAATGGATGGGTTTGATCGCCACTGCCCTTTTAAAAGCTGAGATTTTGGCGTTTTAGATCTTATTTTCTGCTTTCCCCCCATTTATTCCTTTATTTTCAATATGAAGGATTGAAAGCACATTGAACACTCCAGAAGAGCTAAGAGCTATGAGTTCCTCTCTATCCCATACAAGCTCACCAGGGGCTTGGATCTCTCAGGGCATAAAAGGGACCTGTACAACTTCAATTTTTTTTTAGTACTTTTGAGCACATTTTTTACAAGTGAAGACACGCTTAAACAAAAGTTAGGAAAACGGACGTATTTTTTAAACAGTCGCATTTATCAAATTCATGGTTTCAACACCGAAAAAAAAGATCACACGGCAAGATAATTATGCCGTCCAAAAGATAATTGCAGGATTTATTAAAAATATTAATTCATAACACAGAGGCAGACTGGCACAGTAATGAGATGCAAGCTTAAAACGGTGTGATGAATATCTTCTTTGACTTGTACCTCAACTCGGTTAGAGATAACATCAGCCTGCTAAATCTTAGGGCCTGCACGGATATGGAGGCTGTGAATGCACCGTCCACATGCCCCTGCCTCCTTCCAGCACATACACACACACACACACACACACACACACACACATGCACACACACACCTGTGATGAGCTGCACCCCGGAACACCTACTTGCCCCAGAGGCAGTGAGCAGAGTGGCAGAAATGGTGAGCAAACACCTGGCCCATACTTGCCCCCGTACCATGGGCCAGGTGGACCAGGCTTGGTCAGCAGCATACCACAGTGCAGCAGACGCTTTGCTCCTGGCACTGAGCCCGGGCCCAGGACTTGCACATGACTGTCTCTCTGGAACAGAATGTCCCCTGGGCCCTGGGAAGTAACCGGAAAAGGAGTTAACTGACCAACAGAGCTTTTTTCACTTTAAGATACTCGGGATACTGGGACTCAGCTCCGGGAGGACCTGGAACCTGGGTGAATTCTTCTCTTCTCAGCTCAACCTATCATTCCAAGCAATTATATACGAAACAAGAGAAAAATCGCCCACCATCTTACTACTCACCCGTCCCACAGGTCATCCATTTTCTATTTTTTCCACGCTTTCTTCCTATTTATCTACATAGTCATTGGTCGGTGTGCACGCGCGCGCACGCGCGCGCGCGCACACACACACACACACACACACCCTGAAATAAACAGAACACCGGCTTGAATGTCAGGCAGAGCTAGAATTCAAATCCTGTCTCTCCCTCTTCACCAAGTGCGTGGCCTTGGGTATGCGACCACTTCCCTGAGCCCATTTCCCATCTGTACAAACGGAATAACAACACTATCAACATCATAAGATTATTTCAATACAAAATCACGTGAACTAGTATATGGGAAATGCCAATCGCAAAGACGGCTGCATAGGAGGTGCTCGATAAACAGCATCCAAAACGATTGCCCTTGACTCTTTAACTCAATGAACATTTTTTAAAAGCGTGGACTGAGTGCCGGGCAGCAGGGAGAGAGAAAACAGAGTGCCCGTCCTCCAAAAAATGCGTCATCCAGAGCCAGACACGAACATGCGGGCGACAGTGACACCATCTCTGTGCTGGCAAGGATAAGGCCGGGGCCGAGCCGGACAGAAAGATGGGAAGGAAGCACCAGGCTGGTAAAGATTTGGTTAACACAGACCACGGCGGGTCTGAGAGAACCTGGAGAGAGACAGGCTGGGGTTCTGCCTTTTTAGACTGAACATCAAATGACAAGCCCTTGGGATGTTGCTACATAATCTTCCCGTCATTTGTAGTGACTGCATAATATTACACCGCTTCCGCGTGCTGTACTTTCCTTAACCTCTCCCCTGCCCCTTGGTTTCAAGGTTACCAGTTAAGCTATTAGTGATATCAGCACCATGAACACGCATGTGAAAGATTTTTCCTTTCAGGAATTACTTCCGTCGGATCAATTCTAGGTCAAAGGGTATGAACCTTTTCCAATAGCTCTCGCAACTCACTGCCAAGTTGTGGTCAAAGGGTTCACACGCTGGATGGTATCATGATTCCGTGCGTTTTGCCGGAATAGACAAAACGGGTCCTTCGGTGTTGTGTCGGCTTCCATTCCCTCGATGAGCTGCTTGGTGGAGGAAATTGAATTCAAATGAATTCCCTAGGGTGGGTATAAGGGAAGGGGAGGGCAGGAAATCGTGGCCACGGGTCTAGGTTGGGGACTCAGATTTGGGGACTGGGATTTCTGGGAAGCCTCAGCCTTGAGGAGGTGTGAGGGAAGCATTTCTTAATTGCATCGTTGGTATTTCCCCTCTCGTCCGTGGCTGACCAAATGAATAATTAACACCATAACAATCACCACTGAATGTATTCAACAGGGGAGAAAAGGGGCCACCTCTAACCCTGACTTCCTTTTCACGAGGATGGTGACCGTTACATAGCAACCCCCTGTTCTGCTGAGCACTTTGAAAGGTTGGGAAAAGCAACTGAGACCAAGATAATATTTGTGGATCTTCCACGACCGATGGGCAAGGTGTTGGGGTTCCTGTGGTTGTCTGCCTGCACCGGTCTATCCCGGCCTCGAGGAAGGGCGGGGTGAAGGCCATCCCGGGACAGAGGAGGGGATTCAACTTTTCTTAAGTCCTGGCCTGAAGGAGGTGATGAAGGGGAGTCCAGTTCTCCCTGCTCCACGATGGTTGTTCCATCAGGAGGACAGATGGTGAGGGGAGCAGGTACCAGAAGGATGACTGTCTGGTTTTCCCAGGACCAGAGAGGATCCCTAAAAGAGGGCATGATGGACACGTCCAGGGAGGACAGAGGATCCTGAGAATATGGGATGGGCGGAGGAGATAGGATGCTGGTGGCATGCTTCCCTGGACAGGGTGAGTTGGCTGGACAGCTGGATGGGGCACCGTGCAAGGCCATGTCCATCTGTGCAGGGACAACCGTGCAGCTCTACAGAAGTGAGTGGCCAGATAAATGAGCCCGAGGCAAAATGAGATGTGCAAGGTTTTGCTAAGTTCCCAGGGGCCCCAGAAAGGAATGCTGAGACACTGAGAAGGGCTAGTGCGGGTGGACTTTGGAAACAGAGGCGAATGTCCAGGACCATGGACTTCAGTGACGGGTAGGCACACAATGCCCCAGAGGTCAGTTGAAAGCAGTCACCCAGAACAGGCACCAGCCCAGTGACCGGACTAAACTGTCAGACAGCTCAGGCTGCAGAACACCACCGACTGGGTGGCTTAAACATCAAATATTTGTTTCCCACAGTTCCGGAGGTTGACACGTCCAACATCAGGGTGCCAGTGTGGTTGGGGTCTGATACAAGTTCTTGACCAACCCCCAACCCCGCCCCCCCCCCGCCCCCCGCCACCGCTTGCCGTCTTTTTGCTGTGTCCTAGGGTGGAGAACAGAGAGAAAGAGCAAGCTCTCTTCCTCTTCCTATAAGGACACTGATCCTATCATGAGTAATCACCATCTGACCCCACCTCTTAATACCATTCCTTTGTAAGTAAGTAAGAGTAAGGGTTTCAACACAGGCATTGAGGTGGGGTGGGGGCGGGGAGCGGATATAAACAAGCAAGCCGTAGCAGAAGAGAAGAGACGACCACCAGCAAGATGGCAGAAGATCGTGAGCTTTGAGGTGACCTTCCTTCCTTTGACCGCCCCCCCCCCCCCCCCAAAGTCCTAAAATCTACTCAGCTAACTTAATTGCTTGTTGTAAATTGAAGTTTTGTGAAAACCCATAATGAGGCTCCGGTTCCAGCCCAGGTGAAATAGGCATCTGGCCGGCAGGCAGAAGCTGGAGCCCTGAGGGCCATGAGGGTGTGGCCACAGAGAACTCTCAGAAATGAATGGAGACGGTTGTTGGCTTTCAAGACAGTGACACTGGGTTGCTCCAGCCCCAGTGCACAGGCTGTGCACAGAACAAGGGCATCCAGCTTCAACTTCAAGGGCAAGTGGGGCTGAAATCCCCCAGAGAAGCTGCCTTTTCTTAATACGCTTGTGGTCCAGCCCTTAGCAGGGTTTGGACGGGTGGGGGAAACTGGAATGTTTGGGCCTTTTGCCTCTGGCCTCCATCGGGCTCGACTATTTACCCCAGGATACCATACAAGCATGATCATTTCCTACGTGGGCTGTGACGTGAAAGCATTTGGGGGGTCTTGCTCTCAAGCTGCTCCGCCCAGTTCGGTAGAAATGTCTCGTGTCTCGTGACATTTCGTACAAACGTGTCTCGTACAAACTGAGATGTGCTGTAAGTGTAAAATACATACCAGATTTTGAAAATTCAGAACGAGAGCAAGAAAGTCACCAATAAATGGCTTTATGTTAATTACATGCTGAAACGCCAATATTTTGAACGTGGATTACCTAGGCTGCTGAAATTACTTGCCTTACTTTGTTACTTTTCCAATGCGGCTGCTAGAAAATTTAAAATCACCCATGTGGCTCCCGCTACATGTAGGGGCAGTGCTGCGCCAGAAAGAAAGTTAACATTTTGCAGACGCCATAGGTGATTGTGTCCGTCTGCAAAGGTAGCGTATTTGCGTACGTGTGTGTATATGGGTAGATGTGGGTACGTGTGTGTGTTTGTGTGTGTGTACGTGGGTGAGAGTGAGTGTAGATGTGTGTGCACGTAGGTGTATCTGTGTGTATGACTGAGTATATATATATATATATATGTGCGTGCATATCTGTATGTGTGTGAATGTGTATATGTGTGTGAGAGTGGCTATGTGTATGAATATGTGCGTATCTACGTGCGACAGAGCAAGTGCATTCGTGTGGGCACATATGTGTCCGTGGATATGTGTATCCGTGTGTGTGTTTGGGGGGGCCCGAGCCATTGGAGGGGGGCGCGGAGGAGGCCCAGTGGTAGGTCAGGACACGGTGATTCAGAGGCCGTGAGAGGCAGCCTGACCTGATGAGACAGTTTGGAATGGCACGTAGGAGCAGAGTGAAGGGGGCCCCGGGGGTCTCACAAATCACCAAGCTCGAGCAGCAGCGCCATGGAACTGAGGGAGGAGCCAGCCAACCGCAGCGTGGCCGGCACATGGATTTAGGCACAGGCTAGCCCGGTGGTTACGAGGATGGGCTTTGGAGCCAGATTGTTCCATTCTAGCTTCTCCACGAACTACCTGTGTGGCCTTGGGCAAGTTACTTAACTTTGCTGTGCCTCAGTGTATTCGTCCGTAAAGGGGACATCTATTTGTCATTGGTGACTATATCATTGGGTCATGGTGAGTTGGTAACGCGCTTGTACGTGTCAAGTGCTTCAAACAGGGTCTGTTGGGTCCTGCTTGGCCACAGAATCCTCTATTATTTTTGCCAGGAGAATATGGCCTTATGACTGAATTGGCCCGGGTCTTGAGCCCGGCTCAGGTGCACAGGCAGCTGGGTCTGTCACCCCAAGAAAGGGGAGAGGCAGGGAAGTGTGCAGCTGATATAAACAGCAGCTGTCCCATCTACTCCACCCTCTGGCTCTGTGACCTTGGGCAAGTGACTCGATGAATCAGAAGCCCAACTTCCACATCTGTAAAAGCTTCCTGGAGAAATGCTAAGGATTACACAACCTGTGCCCCACGGAAGGTGACAAGCAAATAACTTAATGACCGTGTTGCTGTCATTGGCAGTAAGGGGCTGACTTTCGGTTTGGGCTAGACAATGGCCCCGACTTGGAAGCTGTCCCTTCTGGAGATCAGATCCCACCTCAAACTCTCAACTCAGTGGCAGCAGAAAGGTCAGCTGGGACTTTGGGGCTGAGACCTGCTCAGTGGGCACTGGCCTGTGTCTGTTTAATAAATATCCCCTAGCCTCCTGGAAGGCTTCCTTCCCTTGCTGCGAAGTTTTGGTTCAACCTGTTCTCCTTTTGTAGTTGGGGTTTTGTAAGAGGCCAAGTTCCAGGCTGGGGCAGGATAAACAAGATTGCATGGCTAATGATTGGTGAGCTGGCCCGGAATGCAGTTTACTGCAGGTTGCAGTGGAGGGGAGTCGGTCACCCCCTGGGCAGTTTACAGGGAGGTTGTTAAAACAGGAAGGAGGGTCCAGACTCTGCAGGATGACTGCTCCGCATTTTTCTCTACCCTTTTTTTTTTAGGAGTGGAGACACCTGCTTCCGACGGGGAATTCTCTGCCTCGATCCGAGTTACGAAGAAATAAAAACCGTGTGACCAGAGCCTTACATTTATCTCGCATTTTGCAGCTTGCAAAAGACACTCAGTTCTACCACCACTCCAGTGTTGCAGGTGGGGCAATTGGAGCTCAGAGAGGGGACGTGACTTGCACAAGGACACACAGCCAGGAAATAGCAGGGCCAGGATTCTAAAATTTTCCACAAAGCAAGTGAGGCAAAAATAGTGTTTGTGCTCAATCTTCTGGAGCCGAAGCTGACCCTTCCCTCTGGGTGGGGACACTTGAATTGAATACAATCTTAGAGGGAGGGAATGGGATGGTCCCCCATTCTAATGGGATGTCACGATGATGGGGAGAGACGTTTTCCTTTTTTCCTAGCTCGGAATTTTAGAAGTCTGTTTTCTCGACCTCATACTGTTCTTCTCTGCTCAGATATAGCCCGTCTCTCCAACCCAGCTCTGGCCATCTGCCCCGTGTCTGAAGGGACTGCACGGTGCAAAGGCCGAAGGAAGAGATCCAAGTTCCGTTCCTGCTGCCTGACCTCAGGCAAATCACTAACTCTCTCTGGACCTCAGTTTGCTTATCTGAAAAACGGGTAGGTAAAGTCTAGATGAGCTCTGGGAGCCCGCCCACGCTTCTAAAGCGTCCAGTCTGGCCCCCTGCCTGCAGCTCCGCCACAGAAGAACTGGGGCCCAGGGCAACGTCTGGCCCTATCCTGGCACCTCGGTGCTTTGTCCTGCTGGGGACATCTGCAAGTCTCCCCAGGCCTCCGTGGATGGCCCCAGCTGCCCTCTCTGGTGAGCTCAGCACAGCATTCATGAGAACCGATGGTGGAGATAAAGACAGACATGCCGAAATGAGGCTCTCTGTCTCTGTCTCTGTCTCTGTCTCTGCCCCACGCAGGCTTCCTCCCTCAAGGCAGCTGCAGACTGGCCTGGGGGAGGACTGGTTGCCATTCCAGAAGGAGCAAAAACTCGGGGTGGACGGGTTCCATTAGCTCATTCTTCTAATTGTTCTGGCTGGTTATTGTTTCTCCTGATTTATTTCCAATTAGCGCTAGGGAGCTCAGCTTGGGGTTGATTCTGCCAGTTTCCCAGAGCCAATTCTCAGCTATTTCTGGCTTGGCCAGACCCAAAGCCTTCCTGCTTCCATGCTAGCTGCCATTCGGGGAGGGCCTTCTGGGCACTTAGACCACGCTGCCTGCCACCCTCCCGACAGCACTTGTGAAGCCGGTCTCGTCATCGCCATTTCACAAAAGCGGAAACCGAGGCTCGGTGAGGCGAAGGGACTTGCCCAGGTTCCCGCTGGCGGTGAGCGGGCGGTGAAGGCGAATGCTGTCTTACAGGCCGTCAAAGACAGGCGCGTTTCAGCAAAATCGGTTGCCATGGTCTGCTTTTATTGCGCCCGGCGCACTGCCTTGCCATCGCATTATTTGCACTACTTAGAGACAATTAATCCACAAATAAACCCCAGGCCTTGTCTTCCAATCGGAAACCCAGATTTCTGGGACTTTTCGGGCCGTTTCTGAGCTAGCCGGGAAATCTCCTGGTCATATTAGGAATAAGCGAAGCCATTTGGGTTTTAATAACATGGTGAGAAAATGGTGTGACTTTAAAGTCTTTATTAGCCCTGGAATGCATTTTCCAAAGCAGGAATTAGCTGACACAGGCAGAGTGTCAGCTGGAAAAACAAGGTCTGGGTTAGGTGGCCCAGAAAAAAAACCTGCTTTGGTGCCCAGAGCCTCCCACTGATTTCAATTGCTGGTTAGCACAGGCCAGCAGAATAATTGTCCCATCGGTGAACGTGCCATTAGAAATGACCCCACACAGCTAATGGGGGTTTAATACTGGCTTGCTTGGTCCTTGGTATGGGTCCTGTTCTCATTTTTAGTAAGAAAATTACCTGTCTGTCATTTCTTTTAAACTTGTACAGTAATAATTAGCCAGGCCCCAAAGAGAAGCTGGTTCCCCTTAACCTTGGCCGGATGAAGGCTCAGTGACCCATTAAAGTCTGTGAAGTCATTTGACTCTGGCTGGCTAGGGAGGCAATGTGGCAGATATTTGATAGAAAATGGTTATAATACCTCACATTTGTTCCTCCTTTTACACTCTTCAGAGCTCAGGGTAACCTTGGGGTCATAAGCAAGGATTCTCACGAAGGGGTCGGCCAACCATGGCCTGCCAGCCAATCTGACCCACCTCATACTTTTGCAAATAAAGTGTTATTGGAACACCGCTGTGCCCATTCATTTACATTGTCTGTGGCTGCCTTTGCCCTCTCACACTACGATCGAGTAGTTGCATCAGAGACTGGATGGCCTGCAAAGCCTAAAATACTCGCTCTCTGACCCTGGACCAAAAGGGTTTGCTGACCTCTGCTCTAATTCACAAAAGCCAAGTTTGAATCCTGGCTCAACCACTCACCGGCTGTGTGATCTTGGGCACATCACTTTATCTCCACTCTCTGCTTCAGTTTCTCCATCTGTTAATGACAGGTAATAACAGTACCTATGTGGTGGATGCTAGCTAGCAGCCCTCACTGACTCCTTCAACTTGGGCATGACCATGGGACCGGCCTTCAGCAACTCAACGTAAGTGCAAGCGGTGTGCATCACTTCTAGACAGAAGCGTTTGGAGCCGGCATCGGCTTCCCGTGCTGCCTTTCTCTGCCGCACTGTCCAAGGAGGCCCTGTGACCCGGCTGCTGCACCTACGAGCCGGTCAATTCGTTTCTTGAAAGATTAAAATGGTGACAGATCCTCTCTACCCACAAATGATGTTTAGCACGAGTGAGGAATCAGTCTTTGGTGTTTAAGCCACTGAAGATTTGAACATCGCTTGTTACTTCAACAACACCTAGCGTATGGTCTCTGGCCCATTTCACAGTGTTTTGAATAAATTAGAGGAATTAGAGGCACCTGGGTGGCTCAGTCAGTTAAGCATCCGACTTCAGCTCAGGTCATGATCTCGCGGTCCGGGAGTTCGAGCCCCGCACCGGGCTCTCTGCTGTCAGTGCAGAGCCTGGAACCCGCTTCGGATTCTGAGTCTCCCTCTCTTTCTGCCCCTCCCCCACTCACACTCTGTCTCTCAAAAAATGAATAAACATTAAAAAAATAAAAATAAAAAAATAAAACTAGATGAATTAGGTGTGTAGGCTCTGTAGAATAGCGGCCGCCGTATAGTAAGTCTTCAGTGAATGCTAGCCGAAATCACTAATATCATGATGTCAATCATTATTAATGAAAACGTATACTATTTTTTCACAAACGAGCTCATTTTCGAGCTCTCAATGACTATGAGGTAGTGACTATTATCTTCATTTATTTGTTCAGTAAGCATGTCATGGGCACCTGCTTTACGTTCGGTAATATGCTAGACTCTAGGATATAGAAATAAATCAGAGAAGCTTTTGGCTCATAGAGGGAAGATCTGTCTCACTCAGACTTTAGAGTGGAAGTGATATTATAGGAAGACGTCACAGCTGAATCTTGGAAGATAAGTGGGGGTTCACCAGATGGAGAAGGGAAGGAAAGGCATTCCAGGCAAAGGGAACCAGCATATGCAATGACACAGAAGCTGAAATTATATGCTCTTTTGGGGAAACATTGGGCGGATTCGTGTGTTAGACAGACAACACTTTGATTAGGAATGTAGCAGACAATGTTGCTTGGCCACTCAGTAGATATCTGCAATTCATTCTCCCTCACCAACTATACCACCCAGAGAGAAGCAAGATCTATGCTTTCCCAGACTTCACCTTGCTAGAGATGGCCACGTGACACTGTTTCATCCAAAACAATGTCAAGAGAAGTTTCCTGGAGGAGCTTCAGGTTAAAGCAAAGAAGCCAATGAAGAGATCTCCTCACTGTTATGTGTGAGTGCAATGCCTGGAGCCGTGGCAGCCATCTTGTGACAATAAGAGGAAGGACAGGAGACCTGGGGAGACGTGAAACCAATATCTGGACCTTAAAGTGCTGCAAAAGCAACCTTGGAGGCAGGTACCCTCAGACTTCCTGACAAGTGAACAATATATGTCTTTGTGATTTAAGCGAATGCTCGTCTGTTGTTTGAAGCCCAAGGAGAATTCTGAGAAATGACGCTGGAGAGGTTAGCAGGGCCCAGATTAGGCAGGGTCCTTAAAGGCAGTGGGGTTTTGTGCAGGGAAAGTTTTGCATAGGGAACGGAAATTCAAGCTTACGGAGGGTAAGTCACTGCTCAGGATCCCACTGCTAATAGGTGTCAGAGGCTGGGATTTGCCCAAAGATCTTACAAACTGTTGACCAAGCCTCTTCCCACTTCTGTGTAGGGCTTTTTGCCTCATTTTGCCTTCAATTTGCTCGTGGCTTGTTTTGGCCCGTGGGTTATTTCTAACTGCATGCTGGATGGGTTGAGATTTTGCCAAAGCTTCTTCCTAAGTTGGGAGTAGATCTGTGAATTTCGTAAATAAGGAGACTTGAGGGGGTCGGGGAAGAAATCGCAGAAGGTGAGAAGGTGAAGCAACTTAGGACCAAACTGGCTTGGGGAAAAGACTCACAAGGACCAGGACATGGCCGGAACTAGACACCAGAAGGATAGTACCATTCTTTCCACCGTCTTGGTTTCATTGGCCGAGAAGAAAGTTACAGCCACAGCATCCTCTCCTGACCTTCCGTGGTTTGCATCTCTCTGACACACGTTGCTGTGACAGCCTCTATGAGACCATGAGCTCCTCGGGGCTAAAACAGTGCCTGACCCATCTGTATCTCTCAGAGCCTGGCTTTGTGTGTGCCCCAGACTGGGTACTTCCCAATATCTGCCCTGTGGAACCTGAAATGTAAGACAAAGAGAAATTAGGGGTGTCCTCATCTCTGGGGTAGCCACCTCTTCAAAAGATAGTATTACAGGTCATCCTGAATCTTGGAAGATAAGTGGGCTTTTTCTCCCCCCAGTCTCCTTGAGACAGGTGGACCCAACTCGCACATCAAGTCTCTCCCCCTGGTCCCCAAAAGACCAGCGCCAAAGACCAGCTGATATTCAATCTAGTTTAAGAGTTAAGAAGGCCAGTTCTTTCTTTTTCCTTTAAAAAAAAATTTTTTTTAACGTTTATTTAGTTTTGAGAGAGAGAGAGAAACAGAGTGTGAGTGGGGGAGGGGCAGAGAGAGAGGGAGACACAGCATCCGAAGCAGGCTCCAGGCTCCCAGCTGTCAGCACAGAGCCCGATGTGCGGCTTGAACCCACGAGCCGTGAGATCATGACCCGAGCCGAAGTCGGAGGCTTAACTGAACGAGCCACCCAGGCACCCCAAAAAGGCCACTTTTGAGCCCCAAATGGCCTGGCTCTGCCACTTATTAGCGTGACTGTGGGCAAATAACTTACCATCTCTATGTCTCAGTTCTGTAGTAAGAAAGGATTGATTTCATATACTTGTGAGGATGAAGTGAATTAGTACTAGGAAATGCTGGTATGTGCCAAGCCCTTGGTCAATGTTATTATTGTTATGTTTCGATTTTATCAGTTGCCACTGTTATCGGTATCATGCTTCCAGGCAGCCCCTTAGACCCTGACCCTTACTCTGACCCTGCTCCAGCTTCTGGTGCATAAATTGAGTCTTCACCAGGGTCCTCCTAGCTGCTGGCATCCATTCCGCCATAACTGGATCTGGATTTGGAATCGATCTTCTTGCCCCAGGGCTTGGAGCCCGGGCATTGCCCTCTAGATCCTGGCTTAGTCAGCCCCGCAGGCCCAATGTCCCCTGTTGCCCCAGGGAAGACCAGCTCTGACCCCCCGCACTCCCCCCCTCCCTGCCCCGCGGGGCTTGCCCCCTTCCACCAGCTCTGCACTCTCACGGGTGGGGGAGGGGAAGTCTGCCCCGGTGGCCCTGCCACGCTGAGCCTGGTCTGTGTATTCCCACCTTCACGCTTCAGTCGCTGTCACCCCTGACTCATCAGTTAGTTAACAAGCTCCGGAACCATTCCTCTTCCCCTGTGGCACCTCATCAAACAGCCCATCTCGCCTGCGAGAGTGCGGGCTCCATGGGGATCGTTCTGTGGGAGAACTCGGCTTGTCTGTTTTTCTGTGCGTCTGTCCTCCCTTTCTCATTGCTCCGAGAGCATCTCAAGGGCAAGGGCTCTGTCTCTTCTTTCTTTTGCAGTTAGTATGTAGAGAGAGTTTTGCTTTTCGCAGCAGGGAGTTGCGGACCATCTGGCTGGCTGATCAGGAAGGTTGTTAGTTTTAACAATAATAATAGTGGCTCACATTTACTGAGCAGTTACTATAAGCCAGGCCGTCTGCAAAGCACTTTTTTGGCATTAACTTGTAGAGTGTTTACAACAACCTTGGGAGGGCAGATTTTTTTTTTTCTTCCTTAATCACTATTTTACAGATAAACACACTGCAGCTTAGAGAAGTCATTGCCCACATCAGGCAGCTAGGAGAGACTCCGCAGGATTTGACACCAGCCGGTCTGACTTCAAAACTGTGTCCTAAATCTGTGCTTCTCAAACTTTTGGGGATGTACGAATCACTTGGTGACCTTGTTAAAATGCGGATCTGGGTTAGGACCAAAGATTCAGCATTTCTAAGAAGCTCTCACATGACGATACTGCTAACGAGATCTGGATTAAATCGTATTTCCTCCTACCATGTTAGGTTGACTACAGC
This sequence comes from Herpailurus yagouaroundi, assembly GCF_014898765.1. Classification (NCBI taxonomy): domain Eukaryota; kingdom Metazoa; phylum Chordata; class Mammalia; order Carnivora; family Felidae; genus Herpailurus; species Herpailurus yagouaroundi. The sequence continues at coordinate 63,699,367 of NW_024412377.1, forward strand.
ATGCTCAATTAAGCTTTTTCCTGGAAGGAAGTGTTTGAAATAAGTCATGGAAAAGGCTCGTGGCTGAGAGTCCTGGGTGTGAATTCCAACAGTTTTACAGTCATCATGACCTTGGGCAACTTCTACTCTTAGGAACTCAGTTTCCTCATCTGTAGGATGAGGCTAAATACAACTTGCTGGATTATGAAGGATCAGATGTGATAACGCCCCTGAAAAAGGACTCTGCGGACTACAGAAAGTATGGCTGTTACATTTACTATTAAAGTCCTAAAAACCCAAATCATACTATTACTAATAACAGCTCCCAACCGAATGGACCATGGGTCACGGACATTCAAGTTGTCATTCGTTCGCCAAACTCTCTTATATTTTTTACCATCTGATGATCAAGGATGAAGGGATTCACGGTGTTTTATTGCGCTAATTAAGAGCTTTCACTACCTCAGGATGTGAGTCTTACAGAACTTTCTGTGGTGTGTTTTATACCCACAAACCGATTCGCCCAAGCCCCTTCCGTCTTTGGTGCAATGGATGAAAAGGTAAAAAGCCTGAGTCCAAAGGAACATGAGATCACAAGGAGAGCTCGACTGAGCAGGAATGTGGAGCAAAGTTGACGTCCCCCCACTGAGTCCCCAGCCCTGGAGGTCCAGCATGGAAAGAAAACAATGGCTGTAGTACGTATCACTACAGTGACCAACTGACCGATTAGCAGGGTTGCAGGTATTTCTCAGTAGGTCCCTTAATGTAGTCTCTGTAATGAACCAGAGGTGGTGGGTTAATGATGGCTACAAATTCTCTGCTGCTCCTCCTATTAAGAGGTGATGTCTAGCTCCCCTCCCCTTGAATCTAAGCTGTCCTTGAGACTTGGTTGATACCAATAGAAGGTGGCAAAGTGATCCTCTGGGGCTTCCAAGCTCGGGCCTTAAAAGGAAAACTGACAGTTTCCGTGCTCTCCCCTTGGAAACCAGCTGCTTCCAAGAAGCTTAGGCCAGACTACTGAGGGGTGAGAACCCTGGCAAGGGAAGGGGCCTTGAGGGTGAGAGGCCATCTTGGGTGTTGTAATTCCAGCCCTCAGCTCCACCATGTGGAGTTAGATAACAACCCAACTGAGCCCAGTCAACCTCCAGGATTGTGAGAGATGATGCATGAGTGCTGTTTTGTACCCCTGTGTTTGGCAAGTTACACAACTGAACACTAAAACCCTAGACACTTCTTGGATCTATTTTCTCTTTCGAATTCTCCGTCAGTTCGTTCATCCGACACGTTATTTCCATGCGCGAAGCCAGTAGCCCTTCGTGTAGTCCCTCCACAGGCAGCGTCCAGGGCTGGCATCATGCAGAAACTGGTTAGAAATGCAAATTCTGAGCCCCACCTCAGATCTAGTGCCTCAGGAACGCGGAAAACGGATTAACAAGCCCCTGGAGTTATTCTGACACGACACTCAAGTTATAGAACCACTGGGCTGAGCCCACAGTTTTCTATCCTGGGAGGACTTGAAAAACATACGCCGGGTTCAGAGAGTGCTCAGGTGTGTGTGACCCATAAGGAGTTTCATGCTGCCTCTGCCGCGTAACCGGGTCCCACGGAGGAATTAAAGATGTGCCTCCTGAAGCTGGGCGCTCTAGACCAGGGCTTAATGCGTAAAGGCACAAATGATTTACCTGAAGCTTTGGCAAAAAAAAAAAAAAAAAAAGAGGCAGATTCTGATTCAGTGGATCTGAGGGTTGGGCCTGAGATAAGTGCTCCTCCTTATAAATTCCCACCTGACTCTGATGCAGCAAACCTTACCTACAGTCGCCAGGCTCGGGGCAGTCGCTGTCACCATCTCTTCCGAAGGGTAGATGGCTTAAAAGGCAGTTTTCTATTACACAGCCACACACAGAGGCCCACGCACACCGTTAGGAAAGCTTCAATCAGAGGCAGCCATGCCCACTGCCGCGGGGGCAGCCTCGGTGTCCCTTCCCCATGGTCGGCAAGCCCCCATAGGAGATGCCATTTGAGCTTTGCCTCGCACGATCATAGATGAAGAGGACTTTGTCCAACAGACACGGAGAAGGACGTTCTTCTTTCTTTTCCTTTTTCTCCCCCCAACTCTTTTTTATTATCAATACGTATAAGAGAAATTTACCATCATAACCAGTTTTAAGGATACGGTGAAGGGGTACGAATACGTTCATAATATTGTGCAATCATCACCACCGTCCATCTCCAGAATTCTTCCCTTTGTCACATCGCTGAAACTATAGCCGTCCAACAATAACTCTCCATTCCTCCCTGCCCCCCGCCAGGCCCTGGCGACCCCTATTCTCCTTTCCATCCCTGATTTTGACAACTCGAAGTACCTCACCTAAGTACGGTGTACGTCCTTTTGTGACTGGCTTATCTCGCTTTCCATAACATCCTCAAGTTTCGTCCCTGTTGTAACAGGTGTCAGACTGTCCTTTTTAAGGGTGGACAATACTGTGCTGTATGTATATTCTACCTGCTGTCTATGCCTTCATCCGCTGCTTGGACACTTGAGGTACCTCCGCGTTTTCGCTGTTGTAAATAATGCTGCTGTGAATATGGTGTACAAACATCTTTTCGAGACCCTGCTCCCATTTCTTTTGGGTATGTACCCCGAGGTGGGATTGCCGGATCATACGGTAATTCCATTTCCATTTTTAATTCTTTTTGAGGAACCGCCGTACCATTTTCCGTAGCGGCCCTCCCATTCCCGCCAACGGCGCACGGGATTCCAATTTCTCCACATCCTCCCTGACGCTTGTTAGCTTTCTGGTCTTTTGATAGTAGCCATCCCGATGGGTGTGAGGTTGAAGGGCATTCTAAGGTCGTAGGAAGAGCCTTGTCAAGGATGCTCCAAAGAGCCACTCGGTGTAGCCAGGCAGCGTGGAGAAAGGGAAATGAAGCCAGAAATGGTTTATGGCTAGGTTAGGAACCACCTTGAAAAGCAGGCCAAAAAATCTGAATTTTGTCCCATGGGCCATGGAGAGCCACGGAAACTTCTTCAGCAAGGAGGTGACACGTCTGAGATCAGAGTCTAGTTCCCACATAAGGCGGAGGGGCTGCCCCGATTGCCATCACGACCACATGATTTATAGGATGAGACCAAGTGATACCAGAAAGACTTGAGGGCTTGGTGTGAGATGCAACAGACCGATCTCTTGAAACTGAGGGGACTTGCCCTCCTTTAAACTGGACGCTTCTCCAATCAATTCGAGGAGTTGTCTTCAGGGGGAGGAACAGCAAGGTTTCCATTCCCAGAGAGCATAGCTCTGCTCACCTGTTCCGGTAAGTAATGTTCTCCCTGCCGCGATGAACAGAAAAATGTGCGTGATGGAATGAAAATCTCCACTGCCGGGCTACCCGTGGGCAGCCTCGGTTACTATGGAAAATTCCTGATTAAAGTCAGCAGACGAGTTTCCTAGCTAGCGACTATTATTACGAGGAGCTTCAGCCTTGCGCTGACATTCAAGATTGGGTTCTTTAATATGTCATTCCACAAGCCAGGTGATTAGACCTCTATGTTTTTTAAAAGCAAAGAGAATGCACCCACCTTTGCCAGACTGACTACCCTCTTTAATAACCCACGCGGTCCTGCTCAGTTAGCATGAGAACAAAACTGCAACCATGAAATTATTTTAACGAGACCATAAAAAAAACAATTTGCTGGAGTGATGTTTAGGGAAGGGGGGGGCCACCCTCTCTCTAAACTAATTAAACTGTACTATATGTCCTTGTGTAGTTCCTGACATCTTTCTGGTTCACTCAGTTTGAATGGTTGCCCAAGGATCAGCGCCAAGCTCCCAAATGGCTAACTCAAAACAAAAGCAGGGTCTCCAGAGTATCCTTGAGCATCCAACAAATTGAGGGAAAGTGATTTTGGGTTAATCAATGTACTTCAGTTGCAGTCACATCTTGCCTCATAGAAAAGACCAAAACAAAGAATCACTGTCTGAAGTCCAATCCAGGATGAACTGGAAAGTGACATTGGCCTTATTGGATTCATTTCGTTTTTATTTTGTATTTTATGTTATGTTTACTATTCTATTCTATTCTTTTCTAAAAATCACACCCTGCTGTGGATGAAACTATTGACAATGGTCCTTCATTTTCTGTCCACTCAGCCCCACCCCTCTAATAATTTATGTCTTTCCCACTCACACTAGCTGTTACCGGAAGCCACAGGCAGTTTCCTTGAACATCTTTACAGGCAAGTGGTCTATTCTCAGCATGGTAGGGACTAGACATTGATTAATGGCTGGGAACTTTGGTTTCTGGCAAGACAAGCCTTAGTTCAAGCTGGAGAGGCCTTTGGGTGTCGGTCAGGCTCTCGTCAAAGCCAAATTGAAAAGCATATTAAGTGTGTTGGATGCAACGCAATTATGTATGTGTTAGGTATGAAACCCCCTTCTGAGAAAGGAGCCCAAATATCATGCCCTTATACTCTTTCAGACTAATGTTTACTGACCCTTTTGGAGTTTAAAGAAAATGTCCCCCTTTGAAAAGCTCTTTAACAATGACAAGGCAATAAAATTTGTGGAGTACCAGCTCCCCTGAAATTCCAAAGAACTGTGAAGCACAGATAAAATACATAATTCAGTTCATTTCCGGTTAAGCAACATACAGGCGAGCACCTGCCGTGTATGAGATACTGACGGGGGACTATCTTTTGGGGGAACAGGATGAAACTGAGAGTGACGCTTCCTGACTTCAAGGAAATTAGACTGTCCGAATTTAAGAGAGGAATTGGTAAGATAAATGGTAGAGCTGCTCATTGATAAGCCCTAACGTTTGCATAACCCTCTACAATATGCAAAGTACGTGCATATATGTGTATGTGTACACACAGCTCCGAGGCTGTTCTTATCTCCCGGCAATAGATGCTGATGGTCTCTGACTGCAAATCAGTGGGGAAAAAAATCGGTGGGGGAAAATACCAGCTGGAGTCATGGGGACGCTCCAGAGGTGAAAACAACCAGGTGATGGATAAGAAAGTACGGGCTTTCGGAGTCCAATAGAGATGTGAGTCCTGGCTGTGCCACATACTAACCCGGAGCTTGTCAAGTGAGAGACACGATGCCCACCTATTAGGGTTGTTGAGAGGCATCTCCGAGATAAAATGTCTTAACCCAATGCTTGGTTCATGGCTGGCTCTCAGTGCCTGTCATGTCCTTTCCCTTCTTGTGTGATGCTTGCTTTATCAATCCCAAGTGTGCCTTGTGCAGAGGTGATGGGCCATGCTGAAGCTCATGCTATCCCTTCCCAGGGTGCCCTAATCAGTGCCATGGCACCTTCTGTCTCCGGCCCCAGCGCTCCATAAAGGATGTGTCTCACTTTTTACAGAATGGCTGCCTCTATTTGTCTGAAGGAGGGGCTGCCCGGAAGGGAAGCTGCCAAGAAGAGCAGCAACCCAAGTCAGGCAACTTCCTGTTTTGAAACCCAAGGACCTGCTTGTCATCAAGGAGGAGCAGTAGAGGCTTGGGGAAGACAGTACCAATACCCCGTGCATAAAGGGCTGCCTGTCGCCTGAGGTTAGCATGACTGGCACTGGGCTCTTGAGCCCGCTTCTGGCTTAACTGTACACCCTTCCTCTACGGCATGCATTTTCTTAGAAATCCAAGATCCACGAAGGGGGTTATTTGGTGGCACGATCTGGTGTGGGAAGGATAGCCTGTTATTTGTTGTTGTTGTTGTTGTTTTAATTTTTTTTTTTAACGTTTATTTATTTTTGAGACAGAGAGAGAGACAGAGCATGAACGGGGAGGGGCAGAGAGAGAGGGAGACACAGAATCGGAAGCAGGCTCCAGGCTCCGAGCCATCAGCCCAGAGCCCGACGCGGGGCTCGAACTCACGGGCCGCGAGATCGTGACCTGAGCCGAAGTCGGACGCTCAACCGACTGCGCCACCCAGACGCCCCTGTTATTTGGTTTCCACATGAACCCGTGTCGTGTGTTACTTCACCTTTGCTCCTCTGGTGTTTTCCGTCCCTATCCCGCGTGAAGAAGAAGCAGCAGAGCTCCTAGTAGAGCTGAGAGCCCTCAGTCCTCATGGCTCACGGCTTGGCCAGAAGCACAACGCCTGAACGTCAGCTCTCTAGTGTCACAGTCGCCACCCTTGGTCAACCACCATCATCTCTTAATTAGATACCTGCGGTGGTCTCCTAATCACTGCTTCCCACGCTATCGCCCTTGCCTTCCCACAACCCCCAGCCCACGTAGCCGTCAGTATCAACTCTCAGAACAGAACTCTGACCCGGGTCCGGCCGAGTGGAGTACAACATGCCCCCTGGCCAGCGTGACTGGCTCAGAGACGGGCTGTAATCCAAGCTAGTGAGTAATTAGAACTCTCATCTCTTAAGCACTTGCTGTGTGCCGGACACGGGACAAAACCCTCAACCAGCAGCGTCTCACTTCTTCACCCTCACAATAATCTTATGAGGTCAGAGCTATTATCATTAGAGAGGGTGAGACAATTGCCCTCTCTATTAGGCACAGCCAAATAATTGAACTCCATTCTTCCCGACTCCGGAAGCCACACTTGCACTTGAGTGTAAGTGCGGACACGGACCCCTCTGTGGATGTTTTCTCCAAACAATGGAATTTGTAACTTTAAGACTTTGTCCCCTAGTGAGGGCATCATGATGATGCAATATACTCTCCTTGAACAACATCAAGGAGAGTAGGGTCCTGCCACACAGCCTGGCTGCCCGGGGCTTGCCCTGTGCTCCCTCCCAGCAATGTGAGGGCGACATATTTTCTGCCTGATGATAATGGGCATTTTATTTTTTTCCGGATAAAATGCCATCGTGTTATCACAGTCTGGTGCATCCTGGTACACCTTGCTGGATTGACCAGTTTCTCCCTCTGAAACTGATGTGGACACTTTGGTACGTTCATCCTGGGATGGAGTCTCCTGCACGATTCTTCCTTTTTGGTTTGATATGGAATAAAATTGACCTTGTGACCATGACTCCCACCCTCAATGCATTTAACGGACTCCCCCCACAGAGAAAGAGTCTCACGCTTCAGAGCAGGAATCTGGGGTCGGAAAGACCAGTATTAAGAACTCTCTGATCTCCAGCAAGGTACAGAAAGTCGCTAAACCCATCAGCAGGTGGAACGATAATCTTACCTCTCAGGGCTGGTGGAGGACCTGAGCTCATTTAGGTCACCTGCTTAGCGTAGTTCCTGACATACAGTAAAGACTCAGTAAACTGTAGTTCTTTTCGTTCATTTTCCTACTGAGAGGGAGAGTTCATTTTTAGACTTATGATTATTTGATTCATTAATTTATAAACCCAACTCCAAACACATGTTGTTGATGCTTAAGCAGCCCCCATCCTTCTTCCTCCTTATGTCTCCTTTTCTTAATCAAAATATATGTCTCTCAGGGTGCCTGGCTGGCTCAGTGGGTAGAGCACCTGGCTTCTGAGCTCGGGTTGTGCGTTCAAACCCCACGTTGGGCGTGGAGCTTACTTAAAAGAAATTTCTCTCGTAAAATGATTTCTACTACACCAGTTTCTGTGTTTTTAATTGGAGACATGCACACGACATCGCTTAGTTGTCTCTCGATAAAAACCCCGTGTGAGATACTTCTGTCCAAGTCCGGTGTCAAGGAAAATCTTTCTCCTGAGATATTAGCATGCTTATTCCTTACATAATGTAAATAAAGTAGCTGGTCATGTTTCCTTTTTGTTCTGGCCACTAGGAAGCTCAAAGCCCAATTTGTGGCTAGACTTTGATAAAAGCCTAGAATCCCCTGTTTGTTTGTTTATCTTATCACTGCCTTCCTGGTCCTGATCTGTTAAATCTGCCTAATCTTGATTTGGTCTCTATGCATAGTTTGCTACTCTTTACTGTATTATTGTAATGTATTATATTACTGTACATACTTAATAGTTAATGTCTCATTATACGATGCCCATAGAAAGGGGTCGATTATATATATAGTCATTGGGATGATGATTTATCAAAATATTACATATTTGTTTATCTGCCGAAATCACATAATCTGACAAATCCAGATGATAATGAAGCAGGTTGTGGGGGAAGGGGAAGGTGCAGGTGTGTGTACATAACTATGTGTCCGAGAGAGAGGGAGAGAGAGACAGAGAGAAGCTTCCTCCACAGCATATACGACTCTATAGTGGGCTTGGGTTCCTGGGGAGTGTGTCACCTAAGACAGTTGGGGAGTTTTATCTTCTATCTTCTGATAAACCTGGGTGACTCATTTCTTTCTGGCTTGTACATTTGTCCCAGCCCTCTGGCTACTCCCTGGACTCCGGAATGGGCACCTTTAATCCACTTTCTACCAGATCCCAGAGTAGTTTCCTTTCCGTTTTTTTTTTTTTTTTTTTAACGTTTATTTATTTTTGAGACAGAGAGAGACAGAGCATGAACGGGGGAGGGGCAGAGAGAGAGGGAGACACAGAATCGGAAGCAGGCTCCAGGCTCTGAGCCATCAGCCCAGAGCCCGACGCGGGGCTCGAACTCACGGACCGCGAGATCGTGACCTGAGCTGAAGTCGACGCCCAACCGACTGAGCCACCCAGGCGCCCCCCTTTCCGTTTTTAATGCAATATGAGCACGTGACTTTCCTGCTTGAACCTCTCCGTGCAACCCACAAAGTAAGCCTTAAGACTTTCTAATGTAGTGCAACCCCCTCACTCTATAATTGAGAAGAATGACAGCCAGAGAGGCAAAGCGACTGTCCTAAGGTCACACAGCAAACAAGGCGCAGAGTGGGGGCCAGAACTGAGGTTTCCTTCCTCTGTTCTTTCATTCCTACATGCATACATCTATTTATTCAAAAAATATTTCTGAAGATGAAGAGGCATCAGACATATTGCAGGCTCCCGAGACAGCAGTGGGCGAAAATGACACTGTGCCTGCTATCTTTGGGCTCACGTGCTAGAGGGGCAGATTAACACAGAAATGGGCGGCTTGAGCTGAGTGCTGTACAGACCACGAAGGGGCACGGTGCTAGAGAGTGAGTGGGCCAGTGTGGGGAGAGGGCGGGGGCCGCTTTGACGGGGACCTTTGAGCAAGCCAGTCGGGGGCAGATCTGCCCCCGGGCGTGTGCATGGGCTCCTGAAGAGGGCCCTGGCTTGGCTGGATAAGGAACATGTCCAGCACAGGGAGAGAGCCCGAAAGAGGCGACGGGAGAAGCGACGGAAGAGGACACAGGGCCTTGGCCAGGCCTCCTGCTCTGTCACCCCAGCGCTGGTTTCAGAAGCTCATCACAGGCTCGGGCGCGTTTTCAGACCAAAGTCCTTTGAAACATCGCAGGGGAGCAGGGAGAGGGGGCTTTCCTTCCAGACCCGACCCAACCACAGCTCACCCCTTCTTACTGGATCAGATTTACACCCGGTGGTATTTTTAGCCTTCTCTCTCCAGCTCGGGGAACGCACCCCACATGAAAGAGGAGACAAATTTATCTCTGTGGTTGAGAAATACTCACGTGTGAGAGGCACGTGATAGCAGGCAAGAGCACGGGCTTTGGAATGAAGGCAAGCTGGGTTTGGACCTCAGCTCTGTCGCTAAACTAGGTGTTGTCCTCAAGCAAGACTACCTCACTTCTCTGCACTTTTGATGTCCCAGCTGTAAATGGCATCGGTAAGAACAGGCGTTTGTAGAACACTTAGGCTGAGCCAGGCATGGTTTTAGGTCCTTTATAAATAGTATCTCGATTCATCTTCCTATGAGCCCTCCTCTTGATTATTATCATCAAGCCCATTATACTGATGGGGAAACTTAGACCCAGAGGGGATCACCTGCATTCAAATCCAAGCATTCCTGTGTGTTTTTTTTTTTTAATGCTTATGTATTTAATTTTGAGACACACACACACACACACACACACACACACAGAATCCGAGGCAGGCTCCAGGCTCTGAGCCGACAGCCGCGAGCCCGACGTGGGGCTTGAACTTATGAACTGCGAGATCATGACCTGAGCCAAAGTCAGATGCTTAACCGACTGAGCCACCCAGGCGTCCCAAGCGTTCCTGTGTCTTATGTGTGATGCTGTTGGCGGGCATCTCAAAAGAAGGAGGGCCCAGCCTGGGCCCTCACAGTATTTAATCAACCTTCCGCTTACCCTAAGGAAGCCACCAGATGCTCAATGGTTGCAAATGTGAGCCGGTGGAGAGAGGCAAAGCTGGTTGGCTGTGTTGCTCACCAGCGTCCCTGACCCAACAGCTGGATGCCTGGAATATTCTTCCTGCCTTTCTGTCATGGAAAAATAAATGGGTTTAACTTCTCCCCACTGAACTAATGGTCCCTCACAAAGCTGTATGGTAATTTTTTCACTTGCCCAGGGCCAGAGCCCAAATAGGGGCCCACATATCGTATGTCTAAATATTAGAAGTTATAAATCAAGCTAACAAACTGTTAAAGAAAATATGTTCTATCCACATACCTTGACAAATATATGTGCCTAACAGTCTGGAAGGCCAAGATGAAATTAGGGATCGCAGACGCCTCGAGATTTTGTGACTAACTCTGGTGACATAGGAAGGCGGCCCCTAACCCCAGCCTTCTTCTCTGTCCTGTACTGAGATGGGCCTTGTATAAGCGAATGCCTGAGGGTTCTCCAGCCTGGTGTCCTAACCCCATCATCCGCTCCGTCTCCCCACCAATAGCTGCACTTCGGCCTGCCCTGGCTTTCAGGGTTTGCATGAGGGCAGCTTCCTCAGCCTTTGGGAGGACAGACCTGGGGAAGGAGTCTATGCAGTCTCCAGAAATGGGCTCCTAGCCTTTTGAGCACGACATCCCTGCTCCCCAAGTACGGAGCATGATCTAGAACAGTGATCTCTAGTAGAAATGCAACATGAGGGGCGCCTAGGTGGCGCAGTCGGTTAAGCGTCCGACTTCAGCCAGGTCAGGATCTCGCGGTCCGTGAGTTCGAGCCCCGCGTCGGGCTCTGGGCTGATGGCTCAGAGCCTGGAGCCTGTTTCCAGTTCTGTGTCTCCCTCTCTCTCTGCCCCTCCACCGTTCATGCTCTGTCTCTCTCTGTCCCAAAAATAAATAAAAACGTTGGAAAAAAAATTAAAAAAAAAAAAAAAAAGAAATGCAACGTGAGTCACAGATGCGAGCCACATGCGGAATTTAAATTTTGCGATCAATTATAAAAAGGTATTTACGAGGAATTTGCCATTGTTGTGCTGTTCCGCTTTGCCAGCACATCTCAGCTGGCTCTAGGCGCATTTCAGGAGCTCAGCAACCACTTACCAACTAGCGGCTGCCTTATTTGGCAGTTAGGATGTAGAATTCTGCTACGCCGAGTGCCGTCTGTGGACCAGCAACACCTATGGTACCTGCAGAATGTCAGCGCTTCCTCCCTCCAGACAGAATCAGCGCTTTAGCAAGATCCCCAGGTGATGGATACAGGCATTCAAGTTTTACAGACTGGCTTCTACGGAAGGCCCCTTGACCTGCTGACTCCACCCAGAGAGGGCCAGAGCTAGACTGGGAGCAGGGCGGGGTGCTTTCTAAGGGTGGTTTTTCCAGACTGTTCCTACTGATTCATACTGCCTCCCCTGAGTCCCTTCCAACTGGGCAGAAAAGGCCAGCACAGTGTGAAAAAGGCAAACGTGGGGGGGCTTAGAGAATAAGAAAAGGGCACACAGGAAGCAGGAATGGAGATGTCTGTGAAAAGGGAAAAAGAGGAGAAAAAGCATGGTTCTAGGGGGACAGCAGGCAGGTCTGGGGAAGGGTGCTCTGAGGAGATTGTCTCAGCTGGGAGATAATGGTAAATAGTTTGCCCTGGTTTCTGAGCATGAAGCATGGGAATCTAGTAAATGAGACAGGGCCAAGGTCACCACGTGGGAGGCTTCTGAGAAGACCTGTACAGGGAAATTCGTGATCACAAGTCCTTACACGGCAAAATCAGAGCTATGTCCCAACAGATTACATTTGGTTGAAACTGACGTTTTATCCTGAAGGTAGAAGCCAGTCCCATCACGCGCTTTTCGTGGAGGGTTGTCAAACACGCTGGAGGTGAGGGTTTCCATTCAAACTTCCATTAGTGGAAGAGTGCCTGGTTGGCTCAGTAGGTTGAGTCATACTCTCGATTTTGGCTCAGATCACGGTTGTTGAGTTCACCTCCCACCTTCGGCTCTGCACTGACAGCATGGAGCCTGCTTGGGAGTCTCTTTCAGCCTCCGCCCCTCCCTCACGCATGCTGTCCCTCTGTCTCTCAAAATAAATACATAAACTTAAAAGAAAAAAAAAGAAGTTATGTAGTGGAAATGTCATTGTCTTTGCTGTTAGCATAATGGACGTTATTTCGAGAAATTACATCCTTGGCATATTGCAGACTCTCAGTTCAAGCTGGACCTGTGTCGGGTTGGAGCGGTAGGATAACGCCTGGAGATAAAAAGGAAAGAGAACGAGAGAAACTAAGGTCTACCAGCTGGATACATATGGTATCTCCATGAATGGCCAAATGCCTCTCTCAAGTGTCATTCGATCCGTTGGGGGTTTTCATCAGCAAGTACTAGGATGGGCAGCTAACAGTGGCTTAAAGAATTTGCAAGAACACACCGGGGCTGGGGGGTGGGTTAGGGGACGGCTACTTGCTGGTAACCAACAGCGTCTGTCACAATTGTCCCCATTTTACAGATGTGAAAAGTGAAGCTCAGGGAACAGCACATACCTAGGAAACAGCGGCTCTGAGATTCAAACGCACTTTCTTCGGACTCTCCAAATCTTTCCATCGCCTCATTCCACCTATGAATTTATCAATGACCCAGAACTGGGGAGGCATAAAAGATTGATTCTGTGACGTTCCGCGGTGGCAAACATTCAGATATGGATTATAACTTGGAACACAACACATCAGTAGAAGAGAGGTCACTAGCTGGACACCTGTGCTCCTATGCTTTACTTAGTAAGAGATCTTTTAAGTTTTTGTAAACTCATGTTCAATATTTGATATGGGGAAACGTCACGTTAAAATTTCAACTTCTAGGTGCCTCTGAAGAAACATGACAGGCTCTTGCCACAGACCCAACATCCCCTCATGGCGAGTATGGGTAGGGGCTGAGCGGTCTAAGTTTTTTCATTCCCCACCATTCCTTACCACCTTACCCCTGACCCGGTTCGCCTATTTGTATCACCGGACTTGTCCCAGTTGGCGTTTTGCACGTTCCCCCCACCCAGGCCTGCCCCCCCAACACCCGCCGGGGACCAAAGCCTGCAATGCTGAGGGTGGGGGGATCCAATAGCATTTATCCTCACCCCCACCTCCCAAATCTGCAGCCAAGAGTCCTCGGGGCCGGGCAGGGATGGGACGGTGGGAGCTTATGGAGGGAAATCTGAGCTTTCCCGTGGGATCGCCTGCACTGGGACGCTGTCGGACTTCTCTACAGTCCTTGCTCTGTAGGCTGAGACACTACCCCAGGACAGAGGCATGGGGCACCCCCACCCCTAGGGGTACGCCACGGGAGTGAACCCCCAGGCTGTAAGCATTTTGGGCAAGGGGGTCTGAAATCAAGGTGGTAGGGACTAAAGCCAAGCTGCTTTACCTCCTAGAAGCTGGTTTCCACTGAAACTCCCTGAGGTTCCTGTGCCATGTCCTACTCCTCAGGGTCCCTATATGTCCTCTGGGACTTGTTTTCGTTGTAAACACTACCTGGGGACTAATTGTCCTCTCACTTAAGCCACTACCAGAGGAAGTTGTATATTCACCTTGGGCCTATTTCTTTATTTTGCTTTTCAATTCTGAAATACTGTTTGTTTGCTTTTTCCGAAGTACATCTATGGAATTGGGGGGGGACAGTGTTGCCCCAGGAGCAGGCTGTTACAAAAGGAGAAGTCACACCAATAATAAAAATGCTGATGATAATAGTGTAGCTAAGAAATGAGGTAATGCATGGGAAAAGCCCTAGCTCAGCTCTGTGCCAGCTCGGAGGACACAAATACTCAGGGAATTCTCCGTCCGTCCGGTGGGAGAGCCAGACACATAAACAGGCCATTACAATGGAATCTGATCAGGGCGGCTCCAGCAGTAAACGGGGGGTGTTCTCAGCTACGGGAGGATCAGCACCTTGAGATGGGAAAGCTTCTGGAGGAAGTGACAATTGAACCTTGGCACAATTGGCTGAGCAGAGAAGAGAAGGGTGAGCAGGCCAAAGGAGGCATGGGAGCAAAGGCCGGAAATAGGTAAGAACACGGTGCATGGTAACACCTGTGTATTCCCGGAACTCACAGGGAAATGTTATGGAGGGCCGGGAGGGGGGAGGCTGGAGGAGTAAGGAGCAAGTCATGAGGTCCGTAGATTTCTCCTGGATGAACGGGGATGCCGTGAAGGGTCTTAGGTAGAGATGTGACCAACCGTGCTTATTGGAATGATCACCCAGGCTTCAGACGTTCTGAGAATAAAAAACAGAGGGCAGTGGATTTGAACCTAGCCACTGTCCAGGACTATTTCCTGCTAAGGAAAGAGGGAGCTGATACGTGACCTCTGTCTCCAGGGCTCTCCGTCTCTGTGTGCCAGAGGTGTGAGAGCAGAAATTGCGGATGTCCTAAGGCCCAGCCTCCGGAGTCACACAGCTCACTTCTGCTGAATTCTATTGATCGAAGCAAGCCACAGGCCCGTCCAGATTCTAAATAGACTCCACTGTTTATGGGAGAAGAGGCAAAAGTTAGCAGTCATCTTTGTGTGCACCATGCCTTACTTGCATATCCTTTTAAATCGTCCGCAACAGAATAGGATACGTAATAGGTGCTTAATAAATATTTATTCGGGATTGATTGATTGACCAATTGGTTAAATCATTTATTTATTCATTTATGTGGGAATCACTGACCATAAAACAGATCAATAGTCTTCTTGGAAGGAAGGAAGGAAGGAAAGAAGGGGGGGGGGGGGGGAAAAGGGGGAGGGGAAGAGAGGGAGAGAGGGAGGGGGAAGTGCTGATTCTTGGGGTTTGTCAAATGCCTCTCCAAAGCCTCTCTTTGTCCACACCCTTCCCCACTTGCCCCAACCTTCTCTTGTCCCTCCACCCTGGCACTCTTGCTCTTGCATGTTGCACAGACTGGCACAGATCAGTAAATATTACTCTGAAAGATAAAGCAAGGGGATTTTTTTTTAAGTCTGCCACATCCCCCAGTCACTGCACACATAACGTACACCTTGAACGCACATGCAGATGCTGTTAGGTCTATGAGAATGATGATTCATCCCACCATGTACTTCTCTAAGTCCCCGCCACTGACATCCGTGTGAGTCCGAATGAGAGCATGGACTTCCGTGATAGCTCTGCTATTGTTAAATTGCATCCCTCAAAAAGCCACATTGAAGTCCTGACCCTTGGTACCTTGGAAAGAGACCTTATTTGGAAATAGGGCTGTTGACAGCGTAATTCGTTGTGGTCAAGCTGGAGTAGGGAGGGCCTTAATGTGCTAGGACGCAGTGCCCTACAGGAAGAGGAGACACACAGACACACAGGGTGAACGCCAGGTGAGGACAGAGGCAGAGCTAGAGCGAGGCAGTGACAAGCCAAGGAAGGGCAGAGATTCCTGCCAGCCCCCTAAGCTAGGAAGAGGCAAGGAAAGATCCTACCCAGAGTCTCAGAGGGAACACAGCCTTGCTGACACTGTGGCTTCAGACTCCTGGCCTCCAGAGCTGGGAGAGAATAAATATCTGTTGTTTTAAGCCCCCGGGGTGTATATTACGTAATGGGAGCCCTAGGAAACTTAATTGACATGGCTCCCCACAGCCATCTTTGCATCTCCAGTAGGACAAGAGTCTCAAAGGAACCGGGTGATTGATTTCAATTGGGCCAATTGGAATAGAATTTTGGACGGGAAACGCACACCCTCTCACTGGATTCTAAAAAAGGTCCACTTCCTTCCAAATTTCCTATAAAAACCGCAGAGACATTCAAAGATTCAAGGAGGCGCTCTTTTTCTTTTCCTCGAAAAACAAACAAACAAGTTCTCAGCATAACAGGGGCAGGAGGACAGCGTGACAGCGACAGTGGACAGAGAATGTGGAGTCTCAGAGCCGCCATCTTGTTGTCAGCTGCATGCTCTTGCACAGGTGGATCAGCGAGGGTCCTGGAGGAAAGGCCACTCACTGCTCATGGCTCTGATGAAGCAATCTGTGGGGAGTGACCACGTAGAGAGGTGCCGAGAAAGTTAGGGGACAAAGCAGGGATGGTGAGGCAACAAAGGGAGGCTGGGACCCACTCTTGGGCCAAGGGAGCAAAGGAAGAAACCGTGAGGTCCACAGCGCCTGGTAAGCACGCATTCGAGAAAGTGGGGGTGAGAACGAAAAATGCCAACCTTCTCTTCATTCTGCTTTTTTTTCTCCAACCTTCTCTTCAGTCTGAACTTTGTCGTTGTTGTGGTTGTTATTGTTTTGTTTTGTTGTTTTCTCTGCCAAGTGGAGATAAGACCACTGACCTGACAGACTTGGGAGAAGTTAACCTGAATTATGAGGGACCCAGTGCAATGCTTGGCACAGAGGCCTGTCCCCAATATCAATAAACATCTCGTGAACACGCAATGACGGATGGAATGGATACTTTTATAAGGCACACACCATAACTTTCCTTCAGCAAAAAAAAATTATTTATTTATTTATTTATTTATTATTATTTTTTTTTCAACGTTTTATTTTTATTTTGGGGACAGAGAGAGACAGAGCATGAACGGGGGAGGGGCAGAGAGAGAGGGAGACACAGAATCAGAAACAGGCTCCAGGCTCCGAGCCATCAGCCCAGAGCCCGACGCGGGGCTCGAACTCACGGACCGCGAGATCGTGACCTGGCTGAAGTCGGACGCTTAACCGACTGTGTCACCCAGGCGCCCCTCTTTCAGCAAGAAAATTTAAAAAGCCTCAAGTGATAGACTTGGATAAATTGTGCCTCCACTCCATGTCGTAAAAGGTGCAGAGGGAATTGCACAGCATATTAGAGATAATTAACTCCAAGTTTGAATCAGGGCTTCCAGAATTCAGGAAGGATTCCTCTAGTCAATCTTGCCCTAAAAAGGCACCGAGGCACATGCACAGGAAGGAAAATAGAAGCTAATTAATTCAAAACGTTTGGTACCTTGTAGCCTCAAGAGGTTTGGATGGGAGCACTTAGTGACTGTGACTGAGATAGCGAGCGCGTTGGGCCGCATGGTGGGTGGGACCAAGCTACCGACCAGAGTAGGTCCTCTTCTAGGGACTGGTGACTCAAAGGCAAAATGCAAGATGGGGTTTCCTGAGCCCCAGTGGGTGTGGAAGGGGTTTGGAACCGAAGGCCCTTTCTATCCCTGGGGAACCACGTTCGAGCGTTTCCCCAGTTGCAAGAGAGAAAGGAGGACATCACTGGGCACCTCCTAAAATACCGAGCGGTGGCGGATCCTCACGGGACCCAGGAGATGGTGCAAGAAGAACAAACAGGCTCAGGGAGGGCAGAAATTTTCTTATCAGTTAAGCCACCTTGCATTTGGGTGTTCTGTTACTTTTAGCTGAAGGCGTCCGAACTTGGGCACGTAGCCTTGTCTGACCCTCTCCTCCCAGCTGGTTCCATCTCATCCTCAGGTCCAGCTCTGAGGTCACTCACAGTCACCTCTCTGCTGGACATGCCTCCTACTGGTCCCTCCATTCCATCCTGTTCTGTTTCCTGAAGAACCCTGGTGACTCCTTAAGCTTCCCTTTTTTAGGGATAGCACTCCCCTCCCTGACTAGAATGTAGGCCCCAAAAGGTAAGGGATGTGTCTGCCTTGTTCATCTCGGGTCCCCAGGACCTAGCTCAGTGCCTGGCATACAGTAGGCACTCAATAAATCATCTCTGGGTGAGTGAGAAGTGGAGAGCTGGCATTCTAACCCGAAGCACCCCCCACCTTTGAACTCATTTGAACTCTTTTTTTTTTTTTAATGTTTATTTATTATTTTTGAGACAGAGAGAGACAGAGCATGAACGGGGGAGGGTCAGAGAGAGGGAGATACAGAATCTGAAATAGGATCCAGGCTCTGAGCTGTCAGCACAGAGCCCGACGTGGGGCTCGAACTCACGGAGTGTGAGGTCACGACCTGAGCCGAAGTCGGACGCTTAACCGACTGAGCCACCCAGGCGCCCCTCCTCATTTGAACTCTTAAAACACAGCTGACATACAATCAGGTTCCTGGTCTGCAGTTCATTTCTCCACCCACGACTGATGACCATGGTCTCTGAGTGGAAGATCTCAGGCACAGAATTAGAATGGCCTTCTCATCCCTCTGGTCCACCTCCCTGCCTTCTCTGCCATAGCCCCCACCTAATTTGCTGCTGGGAGGAAAAGTCATGTTGGCGATAACATCTTCGATCCCAAGAGCTCTTCGGAATGGAAACTGCAGCTCCGAAGGGGAACGTGATCTGGTCATCAGCAGTGAGTGGAAGTTATGGCAAGAGAACCTAGGTTTCCCCTCTCTCTCTATGTCCCAAGACCTTTCCAATAACTGGTCACTTCTCTTAGGCGGAGACAGAGAGAGTCAGGATCAGATCCCAGAATTGCCATTATCTCCAGGGTAAGCTAGAGCATGTCATTTAAATTCTGTGGGCAGCAAATTTACCCACCTGCAGATTGGGGGCTCCACCAGCCTCTTCTGGGGGGTAGGTACGTGTGTGTTTCTTAGAAGATCATTCAAGGGCTGCTATAAGGCCATAAGAGTTATAGCAATGCTATAACTGGCTATAACTGGACCCTCCAAGTCCAGGATCAAGGGACCACCTAAATTAGGCATTTAAAAACATGACCTCTTACAAACACGCATCCCTATCCTTAGCAAGATGTTTCACCTGAAGCATCGTCGTCTGCTGGCCTCATCTGACGGGTCATCTATCCCAGCCGCTGGACATCTGGTGCCTGCGGCTGACCCATTAGCTGCCTCGCCTGCCCCCAGAGCAGAATGATCTGTCCTCCGCCTCCATCCAGGCCACCATGAAATATTCAAGCCGCCCTGAGAGCAGATCACTTATTTTGACTGGATTCTGCTAGGATCGTGGGTTGGGTTACAGATGAGAAGTCTGACCAACTAAGAGAAATCAGAGGTCTGGAGCAGGCTGCTTGCAAAATGAGGAATGAACACTGAAAAGTAAATCACAACTCAGGAGCCCAGTCTGCAAACAAATGCAAACTTGGCGAGCTCAAACTTGCTTCGGGCTCCTAAAGAAGTAGCTGGAAACCTGAGAAAAGATTCCAGACAGTGGAGGATTGCAGTCTTTAGAGTTGTGGAGATCAAGGTTCCAATCCAGCGTGGCCGCTTTCTGGCTCTATTCCTTTGGTAAGTTACCGAATGGCACTGAGACTGTTTTTCTCTACAAAAGTGGGGTAGAATAAGTCCTACCTTCCTCAGATACGGTCAGGTATTTGGAGGGACCTGGTAGGCAGTGACATTATGCAAGTTTCCTCCTCTTTTCCAACCAGGGGCTTCTTTTTAATCTAGGTCAGCTTTAGGAGTGAGAGATAGCCAGGCTACATCTGATGGAGGCAGGACGTCATTCACAGATAAGAAAAAGAAAAAAAAAAAAAAAAAAAGGCAACATCCTGGCAAGCAGGTGGAAACATGCATGCTAAGCATTGATGGCCCTTTCTGCCTTTAACCCCCACGCAGCCATGAGCTCCGGGTCACGGTTTTGAAATAAATTGTTGCAATGTGAGCAAAAACAAGAAAAGGGGAAGGAGGGGGCTTTGGACTAGAGATCTCGAGAGTCACAATAATAAAAAGAATTCTTCCTACAGGGGTCCCAGCAGTAAAGGTGTTCTGTAGCTGGGAGTTCATAGCTGTAAAATCGAAATGTCAGTAGATTTAGTGCTATCAGATTAAGTGCCACCCCCCTAATGGCCACCAGCTCTGACTTTAGTACTAAACATCTTACAGATGTTTTTTTTTTTTTATCTCCTTTATCCTCTTTTCCAGCCAGTGTTATGATAAAGTCTCAAAGCAAATGTTACAACTTCAAAGCCTTTCACCTAATGGCCCCTTTGGTTCCCCAGGGGACTCTGGGGAGCCAATTGTATACCATGAATTATCCACTGGGTTATATCCAGTTTGCATAACGGACACTCACACTGCAGGAGGAAAACCTGTGGTCGAGGCTCCAAGGTGTCTCTGAGCTCCCTAGCAGCCCCTTCCAAAAGGGAAACTCGATGAAGTCCAGAAGGATCTCTCCCTCCTTAAAGGGAGGCAACACATACTTTGGGGGTGGTTTCTTTGGCTTGGCGCCTTTGAAGTGGGTTACCATCTAAAAGCTTTGGGCTGGATAGTTGCTGTTTGCTTTTCTGGCTGTGGCTTCCGTGGTGCGAACACAGGATGTATCTGCCCTGCTATGTGCAGAACGCCCACAGGATCTGGCAGGCCCTAGGTTCCCCCTCTTTGCCCCCACGATGTGCCGGACTTTGTCTTCATGCGTGGATTCCACACTCCGGCTCCATACACTCCATTCATACACTCCACTGACAAGTCTCCTGTGAAGTAGACAGTACAATCCCCATTTGACCGCGAAGGGAAAGGAGGCCCAGAGAGATAAGGTAAGCGGCCCAAGGTCACACGGTCGGCAAGTGGTAGGGCCCCAGCTAGACCCCAGGTCTCCTGACTCCAGCTGCAGCTTCAGAGGTATAATGAGGGGTTTAAGCACACACACACGGAGCAGATCACAGAGCTGGTACTCAGACCTAGGACTCGAGATTCCGAGTCCAGTGCTCGCTCCACAACACTCCACACCCTCCCAGCCTCCCGCCATCCATTTAATAAATATTTACTGCCTTCCTGCTGGGCACCAGAGCTGTTGAAGTCCTAAGGATACAGCTGTGAGTAAGACGGACAGCCTCCGTGTCCACACGGGCTCTCCTTCTAGTGGGGGAGACAGACTATAAATAAGGAAGCCGATAGGTTGACCAAATCATTTTGGTTGAGGTGAGTCTCACGGTGGAAATGTTCAGGGGCCGTGGAGGGAAGGCGGGTGGGGGTGTGGGGTCACCGATTTCGATCAGGAGGGTCAGGAGAGGCTTCTCTGAGGAGGTAGTTATCTGAGAACTGCGTGATAAGTAGGAGGCAGACACAGAAGACAGAGCAAGAGGGGTGAGGGCCTGGAGGTGTGAAGTCTTTGTGACAGGGACTGATACGCGGGAGGGGTGGGGGGAAGGTCATGGATGAAGAGCTTCCGGTGAGGTTGGACAGAGGTTAGCCACAGGCCTTAAGTGCATGTGGAGGGCTGATATTTTCCTGAGAGCATCACAGAAGCGTGAAAGCGTTTTAGGCACGGAGGTGACGGGACCCTAATTTGCATCGTAGAAAGATTACTCTAAGTTGCTGTGTGTGTGTGTGTGTGTGTGTGTGTGTGTGTGTATACACCCTGGGGCTGGGGGTGGGGTTGCAAGTGGGGGTGAGGGAAGCCAGGAAGATGCTTCTGTGGGGGCCCCAGCAGGCCTGGACCAGGGTGGTGGAGACGAAAATGGAGGGAGGAAGCGAGCGGATTTGGGTTATATTTAAAAACAAAGTCATCAGGGCCTGTGGGTGACTTGAAAGTGAGCAGTGGTGGGGGTCAGTGTTCAGAATGACTTACAGGCTCTGGGATCCCTTGAGCATACCAGGTGAAGAACAGGGCCATCTATTTGGGGGCTGCTGGAACAGGACCGCGGGGGCAAGACCTGGGGGCAGTGTGAAGGCCCTGCAGTGAGGCCCGGGTCTCAAGTCTCACCCTGCGGCAGGAGCCCATCCAGCAAGCAAGCAGAACCCTCTGCCCACAGAGCAGGCAGATCACAATCCCCACTGTGCCCAGAGGCTTCCGGGGGCCCCAGCCAGCCAGGCCCTGCTGCAGCCAGGGCACTGCACTCTCTAGATTGGGTTCCTGGAAAAACTGTTCAATTATTGATAAGGAACCCTCCTGACATCATTGAAAGACGACGAGGCTCTCTCCTCGCCTAAGTCATGCCTCTCTGCCCTGCAGATCTGGGTCCCCCAGCTCAGCAGTGAGGATGCAGGGCGGAGGGCGGGTGAAGGAGAGGATGCAACAACTGAAATGCAGTCCTAACAAAAACACTCAGAACCTAAAAATGATGATGCTAATACTGTAATAACGGACATTTTCTGAATACTTGCTATGTGCTAGGCAGGATTCCAAGGGACCATACTCTTCTTAAGAACTCTAGGAGGCAAGTCCTATGGTTATGCCCACTTTACAGGTGAGAAAACTGAGGCCAAAGGAGGTTAAGTAAGTTGCCCCAGGTCACCCAGCTTCGCGATGGCAAAGCCAGGTTTAGACGCCAATAGTCTGGCTCCAGACCCCATGGAAACCCCTACTGCCCTGAACTGCCTCATGTGCTATCCCGGTGTGGGAGCTGCTAGCAGAGGAGGCTACTTTCCTTTTCCTCATTTGAAATGAATCAGTCACGGGCTTCTGGGTGGCCCAGTCGGTTAAGCGTCCGACTTCAGCTCAGGTCATGATCTCAGGGTTCATGGGTTCAAGCCCTGCATCGGGCTCTCTGCGGTCCGCACAGAGCCCACTTCGGAGCCCCGGTCTCCTTCTCTCTCTGCCCTTCCCCCACTCATGCTCCCTCCCTCTCTCAAAAAACAAACAACTGTTCAAGAAAAATTTGTTTTTAAATGAATAAAATGAATTAATTAGATGCAATAATGTGGGAAACATTTAACTAAATCCCTGCTAGGGGCTTATATTTCCTATTTTACTTAGATTTACTAACCCCCTGTGGAATGAGGACTCTTGTGAAGCATATGTTACAGAGGAGAAAACTGGGGTTGATAGACACAAGACGGTCTACCTAAGGCTGGGCAGCTAGGGAAGGACAGACCTAGAAATTGAACCTCGGTCATTTAACTCCAACGGTGGTGACTTCTCTAGCTGCTCTGTGCATATACATATATGTAAACTGTATGTATACGAATTGCTCAAGTTCATTGGAAAGAATATTACCTTTTCAACATAGAGCACACGTGCCTTGTAGTGCGTCCTGATGTTGTGACTGAGCCTTCTCATACCCCCAGGAAGCCTGGTGAAAGATCCATCTGAAGCTAAAATTCCAGCTGCTTCCATGTTTCTTTCTCTGATCGTGAGTGTATGCCTTTCTTTTCACGACCTTAGAAGAAAGGAAGTTAGACCCTAGGTCCATTTCTTCCATGTTCCACCAATTTACTGCTTTGCAACAGTCTATTGTTTCTCTTTTCTTTTGCTGTCTTTGAACTGTTTTCAATATTCCTCCTTCTCCTCCTCCCTCCCTTCCTTCCTTTGTCATTCAACCAACATCCACTGCACACTCGCTCAGCAGCTGTGATGTTGCAGAAAGATCACCAGTAGTGGGGCAAAACAGGCCAGTGCTCAAATGTCTTTGACTGACTAGCTCTGTGACGTTTGGCAAGTTCTTTCACCTCTCTGGCCTCAGCATCCCCATTTGTAAAATGGGCTAATCCTCCAATGTGCTCCGCACGGGTGGCCACAAAATAGAAGCACCGTCACAGCTATGGAAGTGTCTGATAGGGAACTTGGCATACAATGGGTACTCGTACGTATTGATGGACACTGAGACTTTGGGTGTGACGGGAGGCTCCGAATGGACCACAGACTCCACCCTGGAAGAGCCCTCTGCCTAGAGGGGGGAGACAGGGCAGAAACAAGGCAGGCTGTGACAGGGCCGTAGGAAGGGGAAGACAAAGTGTCCCGAGGATTAGCAGAAAGGAGAAAGTCTTGTCATGAAAGTGCCTTAGGTTCTACAGAACAGCCTGGAAACACATTCCTCTCTTTCTTTCTCTGAGGGGTCAGAATGATGTTTTTCTAGGCCAGATCTGAATCTGCCCTGAATCCTCAGTAAAATAGGGCAGAAGGGAATGAGAAGGAATCGAGGTGATCCTACCTGTGATTGAGGCCAGCGGGCTTAGAAGCTGGATGGGGCGCCTGGGTGGCGCAGT